>NW_011359399.1:0-4178 GCF_000735185.1 Notothenia coriiceps
TATCAGCAGGAGGGCGGGGGGAGCCTCGCTGCGGGGAAGCAGTGTGTGGACCTGTCAACGCAACTTATGATGCCGAATTTAACAAACACATTTAAATAGTTGGTTTAAACGGCATAATAATAAGGACGATCGTCCGTTCTGTGATTCTCCAGAGCACACATGTTATGATATTAGGGTCATGCAGAGTGAGATGAGATCGCTGTCCCTTTAAGAGAGAGAGAAAGAGGGGTGTGGCTTTTGCATGTGTGTTTGTGGATGGTAGAGCGACAGTGAGGGAACGTGTGTATGTTTCTGGAAGTGAAACGAGGAAGCAGAAAAACAGAGGTCTGTGATGTATTTTGTGAAACAGAAGAACAGCTAAATAAATGCAACGGCCTCCTAAGAAGAGCTCGCCTCTCTCCAGTCATTTAAGCTAAAGTGGGTTATTTAACCTGAAGCTTGTTGCTTCTGCCCTCCTCGACTACGGTCTGGGAGCCGACAGGAAAGTTCAACACACAGATGGCCAGTCCGCCCCTTTGTAGCATATTATTTCGATGAGAGATGAGCAGATCGCCACTGGGCTTTCAACTAAATACACAGCCACGCAAAAGCTGCGGCATTTGTACAGCTCCTTATGGGTACTGCAATTAGTGAAGTGCTTTCCTCCGTGGTGAAACGATCAGCACTGCACCACGGAGGAAAGTCACCTGGAGTCAAGGAGAGCGGGGCTGCGTTGCGTGCATGGCTTCCTTCTGAAGGTAACGGGGAGACGCGCTCTGGCGGGGGTCTCGTTCAGGATCCGAAAATACAATTTAAATATGTTGCACTCTTATTCCACTTATTCCTAGTGTGCCACTGGTTACGGTGCCGCGTGCCAATGATGGCACGCGTGCCAGGGGTTGCCGACCCCTGAGTTAGAGGAACTCAGCATGTGAGGTGAAGCTTGATGGACTTCTTTCCTTTGTATATGTCCCATGACAGCTGTCCTTTAAAGAGGATATATTCTGAAAATGTTCAGGTTCATATTAGTATTTTGCGCCTTTACTGGGAAATGACTCCATGCTTAAATGTTCAAAAGCTCTTTATTTTTCTAATACTGCCTGTGCTGCAGCACCTCTTTTCACCCTCTGTCTGAAACCAGAGCCCAGTCTGCTCTGATTGGTTAGCTGGCCGGCTCTGTTGCGATAGGTCAATTGCTTAGAGATGTTCCGTCCCTTAACCTTTCAGGTAGACAATACCTCCGCCAGCTTGCCTTCTTCCTATAGTGCATCCAGGTGCCATGTCTTCCCCAGGTAAGCGACCCACACGCACCCAGCCATCCATGTGATCTTAAAGAAAACGTGATTCATCAGACTAGGCCATCTTTTTCCATTGCTCCGTGGTCCAATTCTGATGCTCTCGTCCCCATTGTAGGCGGTTTCGGCGGTGGACAGGGGTCAGCATGGGCACCTTGATGGATTGCGGCTACCCAATACGCAAAAAAATACGATGCTCTGTGTGTTCTGACAGCTTTCTAACAGAACCAACATTAACTGTTTCAGCAATTTGAGTTAAAGTAGCTCTTCTGTTGGATCTGATCACACTGGCCAGCCTTCACTCCCCATTTGAATCGAGGAGCCTTGACCCTGTCGCTTGTTTACCGGTTTTCCTTCCTTGGACCTCTTTTGGTAAATACTGACCACTGCAGAGCAGGAACAACCAACAAGAGCTGCAGTTTTGGAGATGCTCTGACCGAGTCGTCTAGGCATCACAATGTGGCCCTTGTCGAAGTCACTCATATCCTTACGCTCGCCCATTTTTCCTGCTTTCAACACATCAACTTTAAGGACAAAGTGTTCACTTGCTGCCTAACATATCCCGTCCACTGACACTTCACCTGTCAGTGGTCATAATGTTATGGCTGATCTGTGTATATGCCACGTTGCCCAGGGGTTTCCACGTGATACGCTGCAGCAACCAGTTCTGGTCAGTCCTTAGCTCTGACCTTGTCATCGAGCATACCTTGATGCGAACCTTGAAGAGTAGTGGAGGCTTGACTCATGAAGTGGAATGACTGAAGAATTGCGTGCGTTGGGGACCATGTCCACACCCATCACGTCTGAGTACAACAATTCTATGCAGGAATTCAATAATCTCACATACACGACAAGCTAGTATCACCAAGAATCAACAGAAGCAAGGATGAAACAAGATCACTCTGACCTGGAAAACATCAAGGAAAAACGTTTTACTTGCACGCCTTTCTCTCCAGACCCATCTCTGATAAACATTGTTTCTCGTGTAGTTTCCAAAGAGGATTTGAATGTGCATGAGGTTGCGACTGAGACAAAACCATTTTTGGATCTCATTCAAAAGGAAAGATCGGTCATAAGCAAATTTGCCAATGACCAAACCATTGATCCTGCTTGGCTGTTCCAATGGTTTTTAATTACACCTAAAAGATGTAATGAGCTCAGCCAATTCCCTGCAGCCCCTTTTTGAAGCCAAATAAATATTTTGTAAGGCCGACAAGCCCAAACTAGCACAGGCAGTCACTGAACTTTCAAAAGTGTCCTGGATTCTATCCTACCATCTGAACATTATGTCCTTGATGGTGGCTCTCTGTTTCATAGTTTGCCATGGAAAAGGGGTGAGAGTTATGGTACCATTGCATGGTCCTATGCTGACTTCCCCATACATCATTATGGTAAAGCAAATGTATTCTCTGATGGTTATAGTGAAGGTCCTTCTATCAAAGACAATACGCATCAGCGACGTGGGCAAAACACCCACCCGATCATGGGCTTCAATCCAAAACCTTTGTTTGTGGGAAGAAAGGATGATTTACTCTCCTGATCCTGTAAGAGGACTAGAAAGTAATCTTGTGACTGAGGAACTGCAGAAGGAGGGCTGCACTGTAATCAATGCATCAGGGGATGCAGACGTGGACATTGTCAAGGTTGCAATCAAGGTGTCACAACATCAGCCCACAAGCTTGGTTGTGGGAGGTAGACTTCTTCTGCTGTACTATGCTGAGAAGACCAATAGAGGCCTCCATTTTTGTTCAGACAAGTCCAAAGTCCCTAAGGTGTATGACATCAACGAGATCACTGGATGTGATACAATTTCCTGCATCTTTAGTGTTGGCAAAAAGTCAGCATTCCAGACATTTGCGAATGGTGAATCGACCATCCAGACCTGTGCAAATGCGTTTCTGCTCCAAAACAAGCAACACATTTAATAGATGGCCTTGGGAGCAGAGTGATAGATATATATAAATATATAAATGGACGTAGTGTCCGTGACGTCACCCATAGGATTCTGCAGAGTTGCTGAGAAGCCTAAAGTAGGCGGTGTCGGCCACTAACGTCTCAACAGTGACGTCAGAGTCCAACTCCCGCCTGCTCCAAATATGGGCAAAGAGGCGGAGCTGAGGCGGGATCTGCTGCCACCGAGCTGAAGATACCAACTGCACAGGCCTAATCTGTCACTTTATTTGACTAAATGTGTTTACTTATACATTTAATAGGTTTACACCTTCTGTCCATATGTGGTTTTTTATTTATTTTTTAAATTGATTAACCTTTGGTTCACATTTCAATAAATTGTATTGTATTTGCATTCCTTTTGTCCATTATTCTTACTGAAAATGTTAGATTACACATTCACATCTGACTGAAGATTGGCCCCATTTATTCTTGACGTTGCAAACTCTGCGATACAAGGCACAGGTGTTGTGAAGCTCATAAAGTGAGGCAAATAGAAATAATCAGCTGATGGAGTGGAGATGTGGAAATAGGTGCATTCGATCAGCTGACTGTGTTTTTTGCCACAGTTTATAAGCCTATAACCATACCTTCTCTGAGGTGCAGCTTCACAAACCAATGATGGTCCTGATAAAAACATAACCTACATTTAGTCGTCAAAATGACTTGTCTAGAATAAATTATGAACAAGTTTAATAAACTATGAATGTGTCATACTCACTTAACGGGAAGAAACTACGCTAAATGACGATATGAACAATTTTTACCGAAAGAAAACACAAGTCTCACAAGAAGTGTCTAAATGAGCCCTGAGCAGAAAAATGCTAACGCACTGAGCACAGAACTCTAGGTAGAAATAAATCGATATACTTATCGGATCTTCACAAACAAGCTTTGCTAGCAAGCTGAGATTCCACAGATTCTATAAATATAAGTATCATCACTGAGCGATCA
>NW_011359400.1:0-4739 GCF_000735185.1 Notothenia coriiceps
CGCGCGAGGGTCATTTCATGCGCGTGTGAAAGCACATTTTCCGCTCGTGAGTAGCTTGTTTTGCGCACTAGAATATTGACCCAAATCTGACTCCATAACATATACCACGTGATTACACGTTAGGCTCGTGTTGTGTTCACGGACCCTGACCTTGGCCAGGAAAAACAGGTACTCGCTTGTTTAATTCTTTTGCGGTCTAGATTTTTTTATTTTTTGCGTACTAGTTGGTAGTAGCCTACCACACACACCGACAGCTCCTAAAGCATAATCAGGCTACAGCCGTTGTGTATTTTATTATGTGAAGCACTAAATGTTCTTAGAAAAATATCGACTCTTTGTTTGTAGTTATCTACTAAACTACAGCATACAAATACAGAGAGTAATGTAGGCCTGTTATACTGAGTACACACTGCTCTGCTTTCTGCACGGACCTCACAGCTGTTCTCACTGTAAACATTGCGTCACGATGAAAGCAGTTAGTAAAATAATATCCAGGGGATGCATGCAGATGCATAAACAGAATAAGATCTGGTGTTGGACGTGCAAAAGCCACTCTCACCAAATGGGGATACCTAAATGACGGGGACGTTGTGTGTGACTGCGGCATTGAACCACAAACCATGCAACACCTCCTGATATGCCCCCTGCTGGAGCAACCCTGCACAACATCAGACTTGGCAGAGTTTAATGATAAGGGACAGCAATGTGTTCAGCTGTGGCTGAACCACATCTTACCAAGCCCCTGTAACTGACTGCCTTGTGGACACGATAAGAAGATGCAGAGCTGTCATTGGCTGAGATAAGTCCGGCCGTGTGTCAAGCCTCCACCGTTCCCGGAAATGCATCTGCGGAGGAGCTCTGGAGGATGCATCAGTGTATCCTCGGTTATAGCTCCTCCAGAGAGCCTCCTCGACGCTCGATCCTCGAAGTGCATTTAGAGAAATGAGATGTCCTTCAAAATGGCGCGCTGAAATTCATTTCCGGGTCACTACCGGAGGAGTCGAGGAGTCGAGGAGGGGATATTTAAGAATTGAGAGGCCTCTCTAGCTTCTAGCTTTCGCCACTTTGTTTTTGACATTCTTATCCTTTAATCTCCCGGTCCAGATCCACTTACCCCCGCCATATGACTTCAATTCATTCGTTCATTTCATGTATTATTATTTATAGAGAATGCAGTTTAGTTGTATGGGAATTTAGTTTTTTAGGAGACCGGGTTGGTATTTTAGACCTTTTAAGGGTTTTT
The DNA here is from genome assembly GCF_000735185.1 of Notothenia coriiceps. Lineage (NCBI taxonomy): Eukaryota > Metazoa > Chordata > Actinopteri > Perciformes > Nototheniidae > Notothenia > Notothenia coriiceps. Next base: position 1,244 of record NW_011359400.1, read on the forward strand.
CTTGTAGGTGATTGCTAGCTTTTATCCAGACAGTTGTCATCAGGTTACCGTTTGATACTATGGTGACATGTAAAATTGTTCACACTTGCAAAAGATTGAGATACTACGGAGCCCCCTAGGGGGCATCGATAAGAATGAAAACTTTTAATTTAGCTCAATGTACTTGCTGGTCAGTTCGGCAACACAGAAATCCCCTCCTCTCTCCTCGGTTCTCCTAGAAATTTAAGAATTGAGAAGCCTCTTGTGTGTGTAAAAAGACGATCCACAAGCAGAAATGTGAGATCCACAAGTGCATTTTTGGTCGACAAATACAAAATGGATTCACAAATCCTTGATTTAAAGTTGTAAATGTTAAAGAGATATTCAAAGATCTTTTTTTTATTCGTAACAATATTTTGCGTATTTGCAGATCCGTTTTACATTTGCAAATGTATTTGTGAGTTTGCAAATCTTTTAAATGATTTTGTGGATGGAGTCAAATTATGTTTATGTTCACACAAATAATTATGAGACATATCTATGCCCATACAGTTACACCTAAAGAAAATATAATTTTACATTCTTTTACAAGGATTTTTGAAAGACTCATAATTTGATGAAAAACTGCTCATCTTTATTTAAGCTTATGAATTAATTACATACTAAATGGCTATGTTTTTAAAGAATGTCTGACTATGGCTGCTTGGACCTTATTCTTATGTTGTCTTTTATTTGCACAAACCTATACAGTTTTTCAATTATTTATTTTTAGTTGTCTTTTAGTCAAGCACATTTGCTTGTCCAGATCAGAAAATCCAAGCATTGCTCTCTCCCCTCAAGATGAGAAATCTCCTTTTTCCTTGTATCCTTTCACTGCAGCACCACACGCCATCATGATTCTAGACCCAAATCTTGTTTATGCCAGAAAAAAAGCGCCTTATAATTTTCTCAGCTGAGCGGTCAACAAAGCTTATTTCACATGAAAACATTTATGGGATCCGGTTGGTTGTACACTCTCATCTTGTCCGTTGTATCAGTGTGTAAACCAAATGAAAGGGGTGTAAACACTCCCAACTATGAAAAGACCACATTCAAAGAAAATATAGTCTTTATAAAAAATAAGAGGAGAACAGAAGACAAGATTGTTCAATAATAACACAAACTCATGAACACAAGTTTTTTTGGCCTCTCCTCTCATAAATCTCTCACCCTCGTCACTCATCAGAATGTAATATTGCACAATGCACAGGGAGATTTAGATCACGGGGGCCAAGGATGTTCATGCAATTTTAAGGGAAATGGAAAGACTCCTTTTAAAATATTTATTTTAGTTTTATATAGAGAATGAGTCATGCTTTACGCTTATGATTAATCAGACAGAAATAATAACGTTCTATGAAAGTAACCTCGGCCAGCTATTCTCATATTTCATCCCAGACTCTTAGGGAAATGACAGAAGTCTTACCTTATGACGAATGTCTGGCCAGAAAGCCATAAGTTATTGAATACTTTACCCGCTTTCTGTGATCAATACTTAATTACAACAGCTCTTCCTGGTTTTGGGTGGATTATTGGTTACAAGAAAAGGGGCTTTTTAGAGCAACCCAGCCGGCTTATAAAGACAGAAAGTGTTGGAGTGATCAGTAAACATGCATCATTACTCCTCAGTCGATGGTAACAAAGTGTGCTGAATCACGCGTTAATGACAATAGAGCCAGGGAGGGACAACAGATGCTTAGTTTGTTAGCCGGCACACTACTGATGTAACTGCGTTAGCTTTGCTTCCGTAGTGCCTGTAATGTGCCTGGCAAGAAAATAGACAAGACAATTAATAACCCTAGTTCAAAACATATGCTGCAGCTTTAGGAACTTGTATTTAATAAAAAAGAGGCAAATAATTGATGTTGTCTTATTGATCTTAGGGTGTTCGATGGAAGAAACACTGGAGGACAATGTTCCATTAGAGTTTAAGTATACTGAGAGGGATCATAAATCCATGTGTCGTCTGGATATATGTGCTATTTATACTCATTATATAAGGCCTCTGCAAATAAATGCACTCTTTGCCCGGATAAAATACATTGTGCCATGCCCAGTGATGTCTCTATCATTTTAGCCGTGCTAGCTGAAGGTTTTTGGGATGGCAATGTCCGACTGACCTTTTATAGGCCCTTCACTTTTATCCGGACTGACTTATCGTAACAATTATTGGATGGAATGCCATGAACTTTTACAGGGTCCCCAGAGGGTGAAGCCTACTGACTTTGGTGACCCAGACCTTATGGTGCCTTCGACTTTTCCTGAAATGACAAAGATGAGACATTTCTTTGTATTGAGTGTCAAATAGCTACACAACTGTTGGATGGACGGCCATGAAATGTCTACCAGATGTCAATTTGTCCAGGCTTGGGGAGTAATGGATTAGGTGGAATGTTATGTTATTAAGATACAAAAAATATGTAACTATTACAGGTACAGAAAAAGTCAGAAAGAGATTGACGGTACATTTTGTACAATTGGGCAGGGTTAACATTTTTTAATTCACTGTATTAAATAAAAAAACAACACACTTACATGCATACATGTATGCTTACATAGTACAATGTTTAAACGTTAGCATTGTTTGTTTCTACGCTTTCATTTCTACTTATGTGCAATGCCTTGTTTTGTTTTGTTGTTTTTATGCTGCTGAAACGCAAAAATGTCCCAAATAGTATAGTAGTATCTTATTTACATCTTTCTACAGTAGGCCTACAAGCCTCAGACCATGTACTTTAAGGTATGGGCAACATTGCTTTTACTAGGTAAATATTTGAACATTCATTTGTATTTAAAGCAACAACTAAAATATTGGAACAACATCGAAGTACTTTACTTAATTTCCAGTTTTATTAAGATAATTCTGTTTGCAGAGGCAGCCAGCATGAAAATATGACAGCATCTCCAGCAAATGTAATACAGGACAAACCGGGAAATGAGCATGTAGGTTAAATTAATTGAATTTATATTGGTACTGCTGCGGCTTAGAGTTGAAATCCAGCAACACTAATGTGCCAATGATTGGAGTCCTTGGATGATGTTGTTTCCTTGTTCTGCTTTACGTACAAAATAAAGGCCAACATTTCAGCATTTTCCCCTTCTTTTGCAGAATTTGTTTTGACCAAAGTAACAGAAATAAGTTAATTTTTACTACTTAAATACCCGGTAAGGAGATTTCATTATTCCTTGGGATAAATAACTTTCGTTATCACCCACTTTTCATCAAGCAGCAACATCAGGTTAAAATGTCCAATTCGAGATCAAACAATTACTTCCTTACATAATTTGGTAATCCGTAGAAATGTAATTGGTAACCAGAGATGGGGTTGTTACTAAAAAAAAGTAATATGTTACATATTACTTTAAAAAAAAGTAATATATTACACTACTTCGTTACTCTCTACATAAAGTAACTCGTTACTTTACTCGCAGGGCCGGCCCGCCCCTCCCTACAGGCAGATCACGCAGACTGCTAAAG
>NW_011359401.1:0-1565 GCF_000735185.1 Notothenia coriiceps
CATTTTCGGCCTTTCGGCATTCGGTTTTCTGCCAACTGTTTCCTATTTTCGGTATCGGTTCCGGCCAAGAATTTCCCGTTCGGTGCACCCCTAGAAATTATTGAGTACCGGATGAAGGTCCACGTCTTTGGAAACGGACCGTCCCCTGCTGTGGCCATTTATGGGATGCGAAGAGCCATCAGAGAAGGTGCACAGGAGCATGGGCACGATACTGTCAAGTTTGTGGAAAGACACTTTTATGTGGATGATGGTTTGGTATCGTTACCATCTGAAGCTGAGGCTATCGACTTACTCAAACGAACGCAAGCCTCACTCGCCGAATCAAACCTTTGTTTACACAAGTTTGCATCAAACTCTCAGGCAGTCATGATTGCCTTCCCACCTGAAGACTGTGTCCCAGTAGTCAAGGACCTGGATCTGAGTGGAGAAACTGTACCCACCCAACGGAGCTTAGGTCTGCTCTGGGAAATCAAGACGGACACATTCACATACTCAGTGTTGAGTACAATCAAGCCATTCACTCGCCGTGGAGTCCTTTCCACAGTCAACAGTGTTTTTGATCCCTTGGGTCTGCTGGCTCCTGTCACAATCCAGGGAAGAGCTCTTCTCAGAGAACTTACTTCTGAACTGTCTGACTGGGACACACCCCTCCCAGAAGGAAAACTAAGCAGATGGGAAGCCTGGAGAGATTCTCTCCAAGACCTAGAGCAACTTCATATTCCACGTATGTACACAACAACCTCACTTTCTAAGGCAGTGCACACAGAATTGTGTGTGTTCTCCGATGCTTCTACCAAGGCCATCGGTGCTGTGGCGTATCTGAAAGTGTTGCAGGAAAATGGACAAAGGGAAGTAGGATTTGTTATGGGCAAAGCAAAGCTTGCACCACTGTCAGAGCCTACAATCCCAAGGCTAGAGCTGTGTGCTGCCGTTTTGGCAGTAGAGATGGCAGATCTCATTCAGGATGAGCTAAACTTGAAGCTGGATGCTACCAATTTCTACACGGACAGTAAAGTAGTAGTTGGCTACATTAACAACGAGACAAAACGATTCTACAATTATGTTCAAAATAGGGTTTTACGTATCCGTCAGTCCTCGAAGCCCGAACAATGGCACTATGTACGCACAGATGAAAACCCTGGAGACCACGCGTCTAGATACTTACCTGTATCCCGCCTGTCACAGACCTCTTGGTTCAACAGACCCCCCTTCCTGCGTGTGTCAGCCGAGGATAAAACACAAGCAGGCGGAACATTTGAGCTCTTTGAACCTGAGAAAGACTTGGAAATCCGACCACAAGTGCAGACTTGTGCTACTTACTTGGGAGAACCTCTACAGAGCTCGGATCGCTTCAGACGCTTCTCCACCTTTGCTTCTCTGTTAACACTAGCACCGCCAGAGGTCGCTGTATACCTAAAACCACCAACGGGTAAAATGTACCCGCTATAGATTTTCAAGGTACAATGTTCTTTTATTTATCATACAGAACAGTGAGTTTTGATCGCACAGTGATGAAACTTATACCAATAGAATCTGCGGACTCCCAGCTTTTCATATGATATAGG
>NW_011359402.1:0-2710 GCF_000735185.1 Notothenia coriiceps
AGTCTGCAATTGAAATGGAAACTGAGCAATCTGGTTTCACTAAATGTTTTTAAAGCTCGGTTGGATGCTACTCAATCGGAAGCTGTTGGTACCTGCTCATGTGGATAGTTATGTACATTGTAAATCCCTGTAATGTTTGATTACCCCTTGCTATTGGTAACTGAACTGTCAATACCCCAAAACATATTCTTAGATATAAATACCTAATTTTGAGCTATTTACACTTATAGTTTCATGTCTTGTTACATACGAATAGATCATATTTGTTAAGTTTTCATTATGGGATAATTACTATTATTGTGGTGCTTCTGCCTTAGGCCCATATTGAGCAGCGCATATTAAGACCAAAACTCATGTACAACAACTTCCTTACTTGCAATAAATAAGCACTATCGGAGGGTTATTGAGGAAAAACTCTCAACTAATGGCCTATTACTTGTAGAATATGGTCATGCAGAATAAGGCATTAGTACGTGTTTTATAATGACCACTAAAGAGCCAATATACTGCTAATGCATGTTAATGAACTAGTTGATGGTGAATTTGTGTACCTTAATATAAAGTGTTACCAAACAAAATATAAAGCAAGTTATTATATATACATAAGTATGTGAGGGATGGAATATTAAATATTAAGCTGAATATCTAAATGTAAAATGTACATCCCCCTTTTTCTCCTCATAACTCTCTTTCTATTTCTAACCCTTCCGCATTATCATCTTAATATGTTTATTAATTTCTCTCTTCTCCCTCCTCAGGAACCTTGTGGAACCTGTCGTCCTACGAGCCCCTGAAGATGGTCATCATTAACCACGGCCTGCAGACCCTCACCAACGAGGTCATCATCCCCCACTCGGGGTGGGAGCACGAGCCCAACGAGGACTCGAAGCCGCGGGACGCCGAGTGGACCACCGTGTTCAAGAACACCTCCGGCTGCCTCAGGTAGGGTCAGCACGAAACACATGCAGCTGGTGATGATTCGGTTGTTGTGGTTTCTGAGTATAGCCATTGATTCAGAGAAATATCTCACATGCATTGAACACTGGGTTTCAATTTTAATAAGCAATTTGAACATTTGACTTCGAAGAAATTAAACAATCATTTTTCACTTTTTTAAAACAGGTTAAAGCCAACTTATTAAACTTTATTTTTGATGATCCACAACTGCAGCCACACAGAATCCCCCCTGGTCAAACACTCTTAAATGTGAATTATTGGACATAAGAAATTTAGCAAACCTAGGAAACAATCCAGTTGTAAATGTGGAATGACCCAGAAAGACATTAGGCAAAAGTTGAGGGACACATGTCAATTTGGGTTTTAACCATGGACACATTATAGAGATTACCCTGGATTTTATGGAGTGGACCTTTAACATGCCGACAGCCTTGAACGTTTTTACTGACTGAGCAGTTGTATCTGGGGACAGGTGAGACATATATGAGACTGAACATTTACATTGTTGGCTCTGAGCCAGGGTCAGGTTAAAATTCTTTAGGTACTGAAATAATGTATGATATGTGAGAGGCGTGTGAAGTATTCTGGTTGTCTGTCTTCAGTTGGATCGCATGGGTCACTTCAGGAAAACATAAATCTCAGCACCTCTCTTTGTTTGTTGTTGTTCTGAAATAGGATGCGTAGCTTTGTATCCACTCCACCCTGAGAACAATGAACAGCCTCAAACAAACAGGCTACGATTAAATAATCACACAAATGAAGTTGGACTGAGGCTTATTCAGGCTGAGAGGAGATAAATTGAGTCCACAGTGCAGATCGCTCCTTCTTGACAACAAGTCAATATGTCTTTCATTTTGTTGGTGAGTAAAACAATAAACACACATTGGATTGAATTAGATGTTCTACCAATATGAGATTTTTAAATGGTCATTATTTAGGGAGGCCAAGGCCAACATATGATGCGAATATTGTATTTTTTTCACGATAAAGAACATACATTTGAATTTATTTAACACCATAAATGTCTGCTCATTGCCCAAGTAGAGCTACACTCAATCTGAAGTCCAGCTAAATGACACAACAATAATCCAGGTTCAATCTGAGAAAATTGCTGTTTTTTATTGCCTAACTTCTTTGACATAATTGTACAGAAATAGATCTTGACACTATAGTAAAAGGTGATGCTTGGTGGGATGATGTCGATATGCAGAGATGGCAAAAGTACACACATCCTTTACTCAAGTAGAAGTACAGATACTCGTGTTTAAAAATACTCTGGTAAAAGTAGAAGTACTGACTAAACTTCTTTACTCAAGTAAAAGTAAAGAGGGCTTTGAAATGTACTTCAGTAAAAAGTACCCATAACTAGCAGCTGTTTTAAAGAGTACCTGACCTCCCTTTATATTAATAGAACAATAATGTCATTGTTAGCTAATGAATGTTTCCATGCTGAACAACGGCAACATGACAACGTTTTCATTGGTCCCTCTTCTTTAGAGAAGACCAGGAAATGATGGATACACGGATCGTGTTCAAATCAATAGGCACGCAATGACTCTAAATAATAATGATCACGCCACCAAACACACATTCAAACTAAAGGAACCAGCCTGTTTGGAAAATGTAAGAAGTAGAAAGTACAGGTATTTGTGTTCAACATGTAAGAAGTAGAAAGTACAGGTATTTGTGTTCAACATGTAAGAAGTAGAAAGTACAGGTATTTGTGTTCAACATGTAAGAAGTAGAAAGTACA
>NW_011359403.1:0-3766 GCF_000735185.1 Notothenia coriiceps
CCTGCCAGAAAGACGCCAGTTTTTAACCGTTCAATGCCCTTTAAGTTATATCAGCCTTATCAAGAAAGAATACCTCTGTTGTTTGTTATTTTATTTGAGTTTTGCCTTTTTGTTTTGACTATTTTAAAGGCTTTTTTCTTTGTTACATGTGTAAAAGTTTGTTATTTGATTTTGAGCAAACACATTGCATAATATCATCTAAACCACATGTGTCAAACTCAAGGCCCGGGGGCCAAATCAGGCCGTTGGTGGATTTAATTTCGGCCCGCAGGATAATTTCTATTTACTATTAGATCTGGCCCGCCGGTATATTGCACGCACACCTTCACTCCATCCTGAGGGTCTCCTCAGCTCAGAGCCTGAGCACAAACATTGATGAACTTGTACCCAAGATGAGATGCCAAGTATCTGGCTTGAACTAGCATCACAGAGATAGAGCCATAAGAAGTGAATGCAACTGATTATTTAATGTTTAATTTTGTTTTTATAGGCAATAGTTTAAGCTTTGTTAGTTCCAGGTTTAATATGTGCAATAAGTTCATTTCAATAAGTTCTGCAATAAACATTGAACCAGTCCGGCTCTCGACTAGTACCCATTTGTTAATTTTGGCCCACTGAGTATTTGAGTTTGACACCCCTGCTCTAAACCATCGGAGGCCAAGCAACACTTCAACTGTAAGTAATATAAAGGAAAGAAATCGAGTTTAAAATGTCTGTTTAAGGCGTCGAGTGGCTTGATAGAAAAACAAGGAAGGATGCCACGACAGTACTCTTTTATATTTGCAGGGATAGAATTGTTTCTGTAAATGAAAAGGGGTTTTAGTTTATTTTATTGAACATGTTTGAAGCATGTTGTGTCACCTTTGAGCAGCAGCGGCATGAAGGGGATGTACGGAGGACTGAGTTTAGCCACAGCCAGTCTGTAGGCTCGGTGGTTACGAGAGGGATCCTGACAGGAGAAGAAACCCAGATATTATGTCACATTACAATAATGTACTGAACCAATCATTTTAGAACATTTATAAAGTTGTGACTTACCATCAACCTCTCATAGGCGCAGTAAATCCTTTTTATCTTGCTGGGTATTCTCTGGATTAGACGTTAACAGATGTTAGTTAATGATGACACATTATATATAATCATCATCACTCTACACAGTCAGTGGTTTCTCACCTCCCAGGTTTTGTAAAGCCGGTGTACTGCACTGTTGCTCAAACCGAACATTACAGCGAAGAATGAATTCAGGTTCTTCTGCTCCTTTAATCTGAGACATAGAGACACACACATTATTTTTTACATGAGTATAAACAGTTTGATTCAGATGACAAGAGCTGCTCTCTGCAGATTTTAAAGATAATATGTGCAAACTGTTATATGAGTTTACTCAGCGCTAGGGGAGCTGTTAGCTAAATGCTAACGTTAGCATGCTAATGGTAATGTCAATCATTTTGCATGTTTTTGGACAAAGAAGCAGCATCCAGTTCTGAAAAGTGGAGCTAATGCAGACGCACCTCAAACCTGCATTCTCGCTAATGTCCAGCAGAGTGCGATGAGAAGTCTATGAGAAAATGTTACTACTTCTCTCTTGATTTGTTACCTCAGTAAACATTGTCCTGATAAGTTAATGGTCTCAATCTGCAGTTTAAAGTCTTCTTCAAATCTGCATGATGTTCATTTATTAAATGATGGTCCCATTTAGAGTAAAATAGATGATGAAGTAGCGCATGTTTTAGGGTAAGGCTACCTGTGATTGACAGGTGTGTTACTTGTGTCTTTGTCTTAAACTCTTCATGGTTTGTGTTTCAACTTCATTATAGTTAATTGTAACCGTACAGTCTCCAAAAAAAGTCTCAATTTATCTACTTTCCCCTCGTGTCGCATCTGGATGCAACAAAAAAGATGGGGCGATGGCAAAAATCAATGTATTTGCTCGATTATTAAACGAAAAAAATAATTCTTTAGGGTTTATTTTATATGTTTTATACAGTTCGCTTGCTAGGGAAGCTACTATCTAACATCAGCTACCAAAAATAATTGTACTTTTATCTTTGTCAGTTTGTACTATGAAACTCCAATCATTGCTGACTACGTCTAACTTACACTGCAGCGATCTTTATGAACTTCTTGAGCAGCACGGCTCTCTTCATCAGGTCCTCACAGAGGCACAGCTCCGTCACCACCCAGTACTGAACCTCGTTGAAGCGCCGCACAAAACGCTCCAGGTTAGCCGTGATGGCGCCGTGGAATTTATGGCGGCCGAATATGTAGTAGACAAGCTCCACCTGCAGAGACAGGGAGTTACAGTCAGGTGAGAAATAAATCAAAGAGGTTACAATATAATCGTGCAGGAATGAGTCTTTAAACCCGGGAATTAGTTAGCATTTAGCACTTCCTGTACCCCTGGGCTGGAGGTCTTGAGATATAGGCTAAGGTCTTAAAGGTAAGGTAAGCTGAAGGGATTTTAAAGTTTTGTTCTACGACATGAAATACCTCAGTAAATACCCCAATGGTGAATTTAAAAATGGTGGTTGCTAACAAGTGTCTAAATGAAATGATTAAACGACATCACGCCAAACATTAGCCACCTTTAGCTTAGCGGTGGTGACGTGAAGTCATGTGACCGTGCTGTAGTTCCTTTATAGCCCAACATTAGCCACCTTTAGCTTAGCGGTGGTGACGTGAAGTCATGTGACCGTGCTGTAGTTCCTTTATAGCCCAACATTAGCCTCCTTTAGCTTAGCGGTGGTGACGTGAAGTCATGTGACCGTGCTGTAGTTCCTTTATAGCCCAACATTAGCCTCCTTTATTTTAGCGGTGGTGACGTGAAGTCATGTGACCGTGCTGTAGTTCCTTTCTAGCCCAACATTATCCTCCTTTAGCTTAGCGGTGGTGAAGTCATGTGACCGTGCTGTAGTTCCTTTATAGCCCAACATTAGCCACCTTTAGCTTAGCGGTGGTGATGTGAAGTCATGTGACCGTGCTGTAGTTCCTTTATAGCCCAACATTAGCCGCCTTTAGCTTAGCGGTGGTGAAGTCATGTGACCGTGCTGTAGTTCCTTTATAGCCCAACATTAGCCTCGTTTATTTTAGCGGTGGTGACGTGAAGTCATGTGACCGTGCTGTAGTTCCTTTCTAGCCCAACATTATCCTCCTTTAGCTTAGCGGTGGTGAAGTCATGTGACCGTGCTGTAGTTCCTTTATAGCCCAACATTAGCCTCCTTTATGTTAGTGGTGGTGAAGTCATGTGACCGTGCTGTAGTTCCTTTATAGCCCAACATTATCCTCCTTTAGCTTAGCGGTGGTGAAGTCATGTGACCGTGCTGTAGCTCCTTAATACCCTCTCTTGAATAACTCTCTCGTCCTCTCTCTCTAGGCGGTAGCTGGGCTGCTAGCTGATGCTCGCTCTCTCTCTGAAGTGGCAAGAGAGGAAGCTTCCAGCTTCAGATCGAGCTACGGACACGACATTCCCCTCAAGGTGCGGCTCTTACTCATGTGATCTCTGGTGCAGCTGATGCTAAGCTAACAGTGTCTCCTCTGGTTGATGCTAAGCTAACAGTGTCTCCTCTGGTTTCAGCACCTGTCAGAGAGAGTGGCCATGTATGTGCACGCCTACACTCTGTACAGCGCTGTGAGGCCGTTCGGCTGCAGGTGAGTTACTGCACTCTGAGTGATGCATTCAGGGACATCATCTGATTCACTGAGCATGATGCGTTCAGAGACATCAGCTGATTCACTGAGCATGATGCGTTCAGAGACATCAGCTGAT
>NW_011359404.1:0-2958 GCF_000735185.1 Notothenia coriiceps
GCAATTTTTGATACTGAAGATGTCAGAAATGAATTCAGCTTCCTCAATAACCCCCAAAACCCGTCCAAAATCAGCCTAGCCATTTTGTAACTATTGTCTGCAGAGGCTATAATGCTAATTAGTGCTAATAGTGCAAAGGCCTTATACTGTAGTATAATCAATGTTTTATTATTTAAAACCTTCACATTTTTCGTCTTTTATCGAATTGAACCGCATTTCTATATATTTATAGAATTTTCTCTGTCATTTTTTGTATTATTTTGTATTTTTTTCTATTTCTTTTTAATTTAAACATAAGTTCTTTGACTTTCTGTACAGCACCTTGAACTTACCTCTGTGTATAAAATGCTAAATACTGAACTAAACGGCCTCTTTCAATGTGCTGGGTACCCCTACTATACTGTACATTTATATCATTAAACTTTGGGGTTATCAACATCTCAGGGTTCAGAATAGGACACTTTATATTAAGGTACACTTATTTTATCCAGAGCAACTTACATACTTAATACTGTGGGCAATCCCCACAGGAGCAATTTGGGGTGAAGTGTCTCAGGGACACAACGACATGCTGACTGCAGTGGGGTTTGAACCTGTGCTCCCCTGATCCGAACACCAACGCACTATCCACTGCGCAACACACCTCCAATTAAATTTAAATATTAGAGACAAACTACTCGCTTATTTGTTATGAACGAGACTTCACTTTAAAATAGGGAACATATTCTGAGTGAGTTAGAAATACCACATTGTTCGTTACGTTGACACAATTAACACTTACTGTATAGTTTCATGTCTTAAGAATAGATCATATTTGCTAAGTGTTATTATAGGAGAATTGTTATTCTTGTGGTACTGCTGCCTTATTAGGCCCATATTGAGTAGAGCATATTCAGACATGTACAACAACTTCCTTACTTACAATACATAAGCACTAATTAGAGGGTTATTAAGGACAAACTCTTAAGCCTATTACTTGTAGAATAAGGTCATGTAGAATAAGGCTTAATAAGAGTTTTATAATGACTAATAAAGAGCCAATATACTGCTAATATGCATGCTAATTAACAACTAGTTGATGGTGAATATGTGTACCTTAATATAAAGTGTTATTATTGGATACAATGCTACTAACAGGGGAGAAAGTGAAAAAGGACAAGGTCCATTTCTCTAAAGCCAAACACTCCTAGCCATCATCCACCCCTCCCTGTGCAATGACACATCAGAGACAGTGACCGCACCATTACTAATACTTCTCATTCTGATATGTTGGGCTGTGTTTCAGTTCTGTGACGAGAGTTACATCATGCAGAGGATGTGGTTTTTGTAAAGTGTCTCAGAACAGATATGATAATGCTGTCGTCCTTGACTACCTCTAAACAGGCTTTGTTTGTGTCCTTGTGACCGTTGAGTTGTTAGCAACAAGATATTTATTGTAGAAACATGTGATGAGATTATTTTTGGGCGATTCAGTATCATATCTTCACTTTCTCCAGTAGAAAGGACACAGCTCTTCAGTCTCTGACATGAGAAATGTGTAGTTTAAGGGTTTATTTTTGTAGTGTGTGATCTATTTTGAACACTCATGTGGATATGAGCGTGTGTGTTTTCCCACATGTTGATTTATGGGGAGGCAGGGAGTCTCCCCTCTGTCGAGTAGAGAGGACACACCCTCACCCTCCTATGACCTCTGACCTCTGACCTCCTTTTGCTGGCAATCTTTTTTTATAAGTCCAAAACAGTTGGAATACTTTTGGCACTTTTCTCCCCTTAGTTCCTTGAGTACAGCGTATTGGATTAACAGCAAAGTGGGAGAGGGCATCAGAGTCCTGCATCGCAAAAAAGGTGATTCGCGGGTGGTATTTTTTCAAACACTTTTTTCCGGGTTCGGTTCTGGGTAAAACAAAGATGATGCGGGTCGGGTCGCGGGTGTTGAATAATAAATATATTAAAATAATAATAATTTAGTTTAATGTTTAAATCCTCAGACCCCTCTTTCTAATTGGTAATATGTGCGGGTAGCGGGGCGGGTTCGGTATTGCACGTCGCGGGTGCGGGGCGGGAGCGGGTCTTGAAAATCAGACCCGTGCAGGACTCTGGAGGGCATTTCCTTTTTTAATTGAGATGCAACAAGCATTTGTGCAATGAGGCTGAGTCTCACAAATGATATGTCACATACACGCATGTGTCAGCTGGTTCATGCACGTGAATTCAACATTTCCTACATTTTCTGTAAACACATCATTTTTAGCATCTTGTTTTCGAAAGCAAATCCTGTTAATTGTATTTATGTTCTTAGTATATGTTGTTCGTACTGTTTGCTATCATTATTCATTTTAAGCAGTAATTTTCTTAACAAGCAATCTTATTTATATTAATCCAAAAAAGTCTAAATATTATGAGGCACTTTTTCCCCTTGATTATTGAGTGCAGCTTATTGGATCCACAGCAAGGTGGAGAGAAAAGGTACAACATGAAGAAATGGGAAGAGGGCATTTCGTTTTTATTTTTTGAACGCAACATGTGTGCACTGAGGCTGTGGGAGGAGTCTCAAAATGTCATGCTTCTTTGTTTTGTAACTAAACTGCATTGCCTTGAATTCTGATCTATTCCTGGTTTAACATTTGTTCACGGTGGTCGGTACGTGTTTTTCTCTCCTTCCTCATATGTCCCCTCTTGTTTGTTGAAGGTGTGTTCAATGTGTAAATAAGCTGATCCTGAGGTGTGCTTTTGGGTCAAACCGTGCTTCTCTCCTCAGAGTCACAGCTCACAGTCACATGACGATCTGCTGCTGACTGTGCACACACACATCTGGACCGGTCGTTTCTGTTTGTGTGTTGTTCCTCTCCCTGCTGTGTGTGTGTGTGTGTGTGTGTGTGTGTGTGTGTGTGTGTGTGTGTGTGTGTGTGTGTGTGTGTGTGTGTGTGTGTGTGTGTGTGTGTGTGTGTGTGTGTACAG
>NW_011359405.1:0-3884 GCF_000735185.1 Notothenia coriiceps
TTTCTGGTATCAGTACTAACCTCCACCACTTATTTTTCTGACGACTTTTTACTTCTTACATTTTGAACACAAATACCTGTACTTTCTACTTCTTACATGTTGAACACAAATACCTGTAGCCTACTTTCTACTTCTTACATGTTGAACACAAATACCTGTACTTTCTACTTCTTACATGTTGAACACAAATACCTGTAATTTCTACTTCTTACATGTTGAATACAAATACCTGTACTTTCTACTTCTTACATGTTGAATACAAATACCTGTACTTTCTACTTCTTACATGTTGAACACAAATACCTGTACTTTCTACTTCTTACATGTTGAATACAAATACCTGTACTTTCTACTTCTTACATGTTGAACACGAATACCTGTACTTTCTACTTCTTACATGTTGAACACAAATACCTGAACTTTCTACTTCTCTCATTTTCCAAACAGGCTGCTTCCTTTAGTCTGAATGTGTGTTTGGTGGCGTGATCATTATTATTTAGAGTCATTGCGTGCCTATTGATTTGAACACGATCCGTGTATCCATCATTTCCTGGTCTTCTCTAGAAGAGGGACCAATGAAAACGTTGTCATGTTGCCGTTGTTCAGCATGGAAACATTCATTAGCTAACAATGACATTATTGTTCTATTAATATAAAGGGAGGTCAGGTACTCTTTAAAACAGCTGCTAGTTATGGGTACTTTTTACTGAAGTACATTTCAAAGCCTCTTTACTTTGACTTGAGTAAAGAAGTTTAGTCAGTACTTCTACTTTTACCAGAGTATATTTAAACACGAGTATCTGAACTTCTACTTGAGTAAAGGATGTGTGTACTTTTGGCCTCTCTGCTTATTAGGTCTATATGATAAAGATATTAAAGAAAGATATTCATATAAGGCACTTACCAGTGAGGCGCGTCGGGACATGCGGCTCAGAGGTTTGCAGAGCGGAGAGTTCTCGCTCTCCAGCTGCAGCTTCTTCAGAAACTCTGGAGGCAGACGGATGTCAATCGGCAGAGACATGCGCTTACTGACGTCCTGCAGGAATAAAGGTGTGGAGAACGTTGAAAGACAGTATATCAGCAGTACACACGTTAATATCATTCATTCATTTGCCTAAAACTGACTGAATTCAACCTCATTTATGGCTTTATGAAAGTGCTTTCATAAGTTAGTTTGCTGACCTTTAAAAATCTGATTAAATCAAATAGATTTTTATTTATGATTAGATTTTACTTATGCATTTCATTTTAAATGTTGTTTATATATCACATCAAATGGTATTTATATAACCAAATGTCAGAAAACACATTTGTCTCAGGGGACTTTGCACAGATCAACAAACATTAATGACAATATAAATGTTTAAAAAAAAAAAAAAGATAGACAATCTAATAGAGAAAGGGGTAATGTGAATGTATAATACTATAATAAAACAATTACAATAAAGGACCCAGGAGGATGTTTAAGACAAGCCTGAGCCAGCTCTAAATATACACTTTTATACGTGGAAAGGGTTTCTTCTTGAACACAAAACGTATTCATTAACCATGTACACGTTCATTCATAAACGTTTCATACCTGATGAAGTGTGTTTAAGTCATAACTGACAGTGTTATTCACGTAATACATTATATTATACAAGAATCCACCCAAAAACTTGAAAAAATGCCCTCCACACATATCAGTGATAACACAAATACTTAATATATGCGCAAATATAGGCAATAACATATTTAACTCGGTCGAGGTGTATTTTCAGTCATACCATATGTGTTTCTATTTAAATCAATGCAGTAACAGCTTGAGTTTCACTTCACAAGTCTATTTATTTTGTGTTAAGTCTGCAACCATTGCTCATGTGTTGAACACAGTGAATCTGCTACAGCTCTGCCAACAAGTGCAGACATTAGGCGCTTTCACACCGGAGCACTTTTCCCAGTATAGTTCCGATATAGTTCCGAAAATGTGCGTTTACACCTTTATATATACAGTCTATGGTTCACACCAAAGAAATCCGGAACTAGAAATTAGTTCATGAGAACCTTTTCACCCCCTTTTCCGTCCCTGCTAGAGAGCAGGGGCTTTCGTGGGAGAAAAAGGTTCCTGTTTCTGAATGGCTGGGAGGATTGCAAACCACGCCACGTAAAACTCCCAAAAAGTTTTGTGAAGCCGCCATTTTATTATCCTCACATTAGCATTATTAGCATTAGCCCAGCGCAGAAACGGAGAGAGACTAATTTATGGCAACACAAAAGAAAACATGGGAGCGGTGGAGATGAGGAGGTGTCGGCGTTCTGGCGATTTACTCTGAAGGCAGCTTCTACTGAAGCCAGTCCCCAACTCCGGGGACTTCCGGCCAGGGACTTTGGGTGGCAGAATACGCCGTGAAGTGGTTTGCGGTCTGCCAGTAAACCCAAAGCAGAAGAAGAAAAAGTGACGTCAGCGGCTTCATTTGTCTAATCCACCCTCAGGGATTTATTCCGGTGTGAACGCGATCTGCTCTTTAATTCATCAGAACTAAAGAGTTCTGATGAACTAAGTACGGCAAAGTACTTGGTGTGAAAGCGCCTCTTGTGTCGCTTTGGCTGCGCAACTAATGTAGGTTGAAGTTCAACTTTAGTTCTCTTTAGTCAAGCTTTTTTGAAGCCAAACATTTATGTCAAAGTGTTTATTATCCCTATTGCAAAGCCAAAATTGCTACGGCCAGTTAGGGTTAGGGCTATAAAGTACACTAAAAGATGTTTCTGAAAACATTTGAGCTTAGAAACTGGCATTTGATTGATATTTCGAGTGGAGTTCACTTATCTTTGATATTGATTAAGGCTGTGGCTTTGTTGCTCAATTTTTTACCAAAGATGCAATCCTGCTTTCCTACAAGAAGCGATTGTTTAATTCCACTCTTTGCTAGTATTGAATGAAATTGACTGGAAACAAATATCCCCCGAAGTTAATTCCAAGCATTTCTGTCCATGCCTTTCCTCCATATGGAGTGAGAGACACTTTAATTTAGCCTGCATTTAATGGCACTTTCTTTCCAAATGAGTATTGAGCGCAAAGCCTTTCCTGTTTGCTTTGCTCAATTTAAGATTCGCCAGACTCCAAACAAATATGGATTTTCTTTAGAAACGGAGTAGATCGATAAAGGGCTTTGACATTCTCACTTGTTAATCCATCAAATGTGTGGGCTATTACTTTTGATTGGATGGACTTTAGGTTGAAGGTGAAGGAGCTTTGCTGAGAAGAGGCTAAACAGTGAAAGGATAAATCACCTGCACTGCAAAAATGTAAAATCTTGCCAAGTACATTTCCGTCAGTCGACTGACGGACGGACAACTTCTCACTTCAAAAAAGAAGAAGAAATCTAGATCGCAAAAATAATTAAACAAGCGAGTGCCAATTTTTCCTGGCCAAAGGACAGGTTCATTGAACACAACACGAGCGTAACGTGTCTTCACCATAGGTCTTCACGTGGTTATGTCTCGTCTGAAAGGAGTAACGGAGAGCATCGGAACGCCGCTCCAGCTCTTCAAATATTGCAGTACCCATAAGGAGCCGTACACATGCCGCAGTGTTTGCGAGTCTGTGTGTTTAGTTGTAAGCACAGTGGCGATCTGTTGTTATTAGCATCTGGTTAGCTAGCTATGCTAACGAATTTAAAGAGCTTTTCTACAACCAGGTGGAAGAGAGCTCTCTCCTGAGAGGCTCAAATAACCTCAGCTCAGTGAGGTTAAGGCACACCTTGATATGATCATTATAGTTAATAATGAGACATTAGAGACTCAATTATTAACAGGTATAAAATACTATATGACAGTAACAAAAAAAGTTGTTAAAAATAACAAGAATAGAGTTTAAAAGGGGAGTGATTTGTAAAATATCCAAA
>NW_011359406.1:0-2350 GCF_000735185.1 Notothenia coriiceps
CAATTAAAGCAAATAAGAGAATAAATACTTGGTTAAACAATACATTTTAACTCTTTTGCAGGACAACTCTGCATACTGTTTGAAATTGAGTTTGCTAGCTTGAGGTCCTCCTCTAAAACATAACATTACATATTTTGTAATGGTATTAAGAATACATGATAAATAAATAATACATGTAGTAAACATTTCTCAATTGTAATCCTCGTTGTGCTAGACTCAAACAACACATTGCTTATATATTTCAAAGAGAACAAAAGAAAAAACGTATACAAAGAGAGCGGTGCATAGCGCTTAATATTTACTTGCACTATATTTCTGTTTATCCGTTATTGTGTTGCACAGTAGGCGGAGCCTGTGACCTAAGATTTTCATTGTCATAACTACACTGTAGCTATGTTCGTATGACAAAATAAAAAACCTTGAACCTTGAGGCTGTGTCTTTCAGACAAACCATCATAATAATCATATATTATTTTTATGCTGTGGATACTTTAGCCTCCATCCATGTTTACAATTTTTTTACACTTGCATTTATGAATATAGTTTTGCTGTGTTTTGGGTTTTTTATTGTTTGCTTTGATATTTGCTTAATTTATTAGATTATTATTATGGGGCAGTAAGTACTGGTGCTTGAAATTGAAATATTTACTAAATAGTCTATTCTGATATATGAGCGGGTCATTGCGTGTCAGCTGACACTCCATCAAGACCCTCCTCCTCACCGGGGGCTGCATAATAGAGGCTGGAGTATGAAAGGGTTATGTTGGAGGGCTTGAGGTTTATCCAAACTACAGTGAACATCTGTTGCCTGTGGCTCCACAGATTTAAACTCACTGCAATATTTAAAACCTCAAGCGGGGAAGGAAATTGAACACATGTTGCTTTGTGCAGCAAGGACTTATATGTCAGTTGCTCTGTGACAGATACGGATGTACTGTACATTTCCTTCAGATTTAAGATGGCCACGTGTTTGAGATCAGGTTGAAAAGTAGCAGCACAAAGTTAGTTTAATTGCAGAGCAAAAACTCTGATGAGTGCAGTGTCTCTTAATGAGAATAGCACATTTAAGGTCAGTCCACCTTAAGTGAGCCTGTGCTTAAGTGTTGCTAACTTCATGGCCAAACCCCCTTTAATTTCATCCTTTAGTTAGCAGGTGGCAAGCAAGATAAGATGACTTGGCTTGGGCCTCGATGAGTTTAGAGTAAAAGTAGAGATGATCATGTTTTTTAGGCTGAAACCGATTGAACATCGTCAATGAGCCATCTGCTGATACCAATTGTTCTTGTTTTTTTGTTACAGCATGGTATATACATAAATTACAGATTAACTTTTTCACCAACCTCCCCTTAACCACCTTGAAAAATAGAATCACCCCTCCATAAGTCTTTGTAAAGATAAAACAAAAAAATGTTATCCTCTCATTTCTATTGTGGTTATTTGTATAAAAATACATAATTAAAAAGGATTACAAATAAATGGTATTTTATTTAAATATATGCTTTAATGAAAACATTTCTTGGCAATAGTAGTTTTAGTTATGCACTATTAGTTGCTCAGAGCTAGTGTTAGGAAGTGAAATCATAAAAGATCTAATATCGATTGAATTAAAAAGCTCCTCGCTTAAAATGTCATTTTACAAGATTACATTTGAACCATAGACTGTATATATAAATGGACGTAGGGTCCGTGACGTCACCCATAGGATTCTGCAGAGTTGCCGAGAAGCCCTTAGTAGGCGGAGTCGGCCACTGACATCAGAGTTCAACTCCCGCCTACTCCAGCCTGCTCCAAATAAGGGCAAAGAGGCGGAGCCGAGGCTGGACCTGCTGCCACCGAGCTGAAAGTTCCAGAGCTAGCTGAAGCTACCAAGCTAAGCTAACATGCTCCCCATCTGCACACTGCCGTGGCATTTTACGTTTCTAAGGTAAGCGGACATGAAACTATAAAGCAAAACTATAAATAATAATCTAAGTTAGTGAGTTTTTAGCATAATACTTCAGAATCTTAAAATCCCTTAATGTTTGTATGCAATTGTGCTAAATTCAACACTGGAATCAAGCAAATATTAATATGTTTGCATGACATTAGTTATTTATATTTTGATATCACTTAATTATACGTTTAATACATTTAAGTCAAGCTAAGGTACATGTGATGGTAGCTAGTTAGTGCTCCTACCTGTGAGGCCTCCTCCAAACAACATAATAACCAGACTGTATCATTAAAACTAAGTACCAGTTCTAGATCCTTGACTTTAGACAAACAATTCAAAAGACAACATGTATTTAAAGACCAATCTTTATTTGAATGTGCCTCTTAACCTGATATATTAGTTATACAGTAATAGTAT
>NW_011359407.1:0-1788 GCF_000735185.1 Notothenia coriiceps
ATGGCTCAGCATCAGCAGAAAGGGAGAGTTGTTTGCAGCAGTGTGATGTAGGCAGGGTTGGGAAGTAATGGATTACAACAGGATTATGTACTCAAGAAAAACTGTAATCCTTGCTGTAGGAGTGTGTAGCAGCTGTGTGTATAGGAGTGTGTATATGGGTGTGTTGCAGCTGTGTGTATAGGAGTGTGTGTAGGAGTGTGTGTATGAGTGTGTTGCAGCTGTTTGTATAGGAGTGTGTGTATGAGTGTGTTGCAGCAGTGTGTACAGTGTGTATAGTGTGTAGGAGTGTGTTAGAGGGTGTTCACCATGTTCACAGAGGATCCAGCACACATCTGGAAGCGCTGAAATCCCACAGTGGGCTTTCTGAGGACAGCCTGGAGACACTGTTAAAACTCTGCAGGCAGATGGTCCTCCTGATCACCCTGCGTTTAAGACCAGAGATAAGACTAAGGATGCGCACCAAGCTACATCTCCAGGTGCTCCTTTGAGAACCAGGGCAAAAAAGTGATGTGCACCCCTGGACATAATATATTTTGACCCTTTGGTGTTAATATGGGGTTAAAAGGGTCATATTTGCTACCCCCACCCCTGCTGTCCCTCCCACCCTTGATGCACCTACTCGGAGCCCTAACCCTCACACACACCTCCCTCCCACCCTTGCTGTTCCTCTGAGCACAGAGAGGGGGTCTTTGAGTTTTACCTGCGACCTCTGAAAGGTGTCCACAGTGTTGTTTAACATTTTTTTTTTTTACCTTTTGCATAATCTAGTTCTCACACTAAGGATACGAATAATTGACAGAGGAGTGTAAACATACCCATAATAGCTAAAGCCCTTTCCTTAAATGTAACAGCTCACCATATACTCTTAGTTATTGAGATAACAGGGTGTCCTTTTGTCTTCACCCTTCGACCTCAAGGTTGCTCAAACACTCTTGCACAAGACTAGTGCTTGTTTTCAAGTTTAGCTTATAAAATATACGACTTTACAAATAGCAAGTAAATAGCTAGGGCCATACTTGCCAACCTTTAGACCTCAGAAATCGGGAGAATTTCAAAATGTAAAATTGGGGGGGCGGGGGGAGGGGGTGCTAGTGGATCGCCGGAGCTGTTAGATTAACATTAACATGCTTATTGTAGTTGTAAGTGCACTGCCTTGCGGCCTGTAGCACCGTCCTTGATGGAGCATATGTGTGGGCTGGACCTGTATTTTACAGGAAAGGAGTGAGCAGAGAGTAGTTGTCGATTCTTGTTCATTTTTCTGTGAATATCTGCCTCACCCTCTCAGACTTTGAGTTGCGCGCGCTACTAAAGAGACGTGTTACCATGGAAACCAAACAATGGTGTAGCTGTATTAAAGTCTGAATGGAAACAGTCGTGTGTAAATCTGATTTTGTCAGAAATCGGGAGAAATACGGGAGAAATATGAGCCCGGGAGGAAACCGGGAGAGGGCAATGAAATCGGGAGTCTCCCGCGAAAATCGGGAGGGTTGACAAGTAAATATCTAGGGCTATAGGAAGCATTTTTTCTATCAATAAAACTGATAAGATTCTGTAGCAATGAAGTGTGTAACGGGAAGGTTATCCTTAAAAACTCCAGCGGACAAAGAGAGGTGTATTGACTGGGCTTGATCCCTGGATGATGAAAATAGTCTCAGTGCCATGTTAGGGGGACATTACGGAGCTCACGAGTCCGCCCTTTGAGGCTTTGTTAACATTAATGCTTTTTTGCTTTTGTTTGTGTTATTAAGATACTTTTAGATACACTTTGAAGTGTGCAACACTTGTACA
>NW_011359408.1:0-5362 GCF_000735185.1 Notothenia coriiceps
GTCTATAATAAGAAGATCACGCATTTTAAAAGGTTTTTCGCCTGCCGTCGGTCTGCAGACTTGTCAAAGCATTAATTCATGGTTTTTACTAACCGGTATCAGTATGTTGTTACTTCGGCATCATTTTGAAACGTGTATTACAATTAAATCACGGTCAAATGTTGATCTTGTTGTAGTTGTAGCCCCCTTGACATCGATTCTCTATCTAGTTTAGCAAACTCAGCCCGACTCAGCCCTGTTTGTTGGCCTCGATAGAACCACGATTTAGTCGGGCCAGAAAAAAGGTGAAAAAGTAGCCCCGGGCCAAAACTAGGCCAAGTGGAAGCGCAACCAAAAATGGGCCCCGCACGGCTCGGCACGCTTAAAGCGAGCTCCGCGCCATTACATAATAAGCTGGGAAACGCGGGAAAATATTGTTTGGTACGAAAAAATGCATTAATATCAGATATCAAACCAGCTGATCTGTGGAGCAACATGCCATCATCCTAAAACCAATTTAGGAAATATTTGTTATGTGAACAATTTGGAAAAGTCGAGTTCTACACTTGGAGAATCTGTCATGATATGTCATCAAACCTGTCTTTTATTTTCATTTACATATTTTGGGGCATTTTTTACCTGTAATGAGGCAGAAAAAGGAATGACATAACCACATCTGCTTGTGAATTTATGACATTTCAGGGAAGCTCGTCGGTACTAATTACAAAAGCCAATCCAATAATTAGAAAGGCCCATCTGGCATAATGGGAGGAAGGTGAAAAAGCAGAGGAGTGGAGCCGGAGAAAGAGGAGACAGCAGCTGAGTTCTTCTTACAAACTCCTTCTCACCCTCTCCCTTGCATCTCTCCAGAAATGAAATATTTATAGAAGCTCTGGATTTTATCTGCTGCTTATCATACTGTTAGCCTCCTGCTCTGCTGTGATACCCGGACAGCAGAGAGGCCCCCCCGGACCCCCGCATCACCTACAGGAAGTTCACCCTGCTGCTTCTTTGAAGAGCAACGGCTATCTCCTGCTCCAATCGCCCACCTTTTCTTCTTACACCCACACTGGGATAAAAAGGAGAAGAGCAACACGGCGAAATGTAAAAAAGTCCTTTTGGGTGCAGATATCACAGAAATTGAAAGGAGGGAGGGAGGAGATAAGGAAGAAGGAGCTGTGAAGAGGAAGGAGTATGGATGGAGGTGGGAGGGTAGAGCATAAGAGCCCCATTATAGTGATATATTTTTGGCTCAAAAGCTCCTGAAATCACACCAGCACATCTAGTTTTTCCCACAGAGAGTAAATAAGAGTTATTTGAAATGCCGACTAAGGAATGTACAGGCACTGATTGAGCATGAAAATAAATTCAGAGATGCTGCTAGTGTCCCTGCGTGTGCTGCTTGTGCTGCTTCCTGTGAGCTTGAACAGCTTAGAGCTCCAGAGAAGGAGCAATGGCTCCCTCTAGAGGAGGCTCTGCACTCCGCATGCTGGATCATTTTGATTTGGTACTATCAGAATCAGAATTCCTTTATTAGTTCCACAGCAGGGACATGTACAGTTTTACAGCAAAAGTGGCATAGCAGGTAATAACACGTTATTATAGAAAGTAAAAGCACACATCAGTAATACAAAACCAAAAAATAAAATAATAATTGTAGCAGCAGTTTAAAAGAGCTAAGTGACATAAATAACATATTAAAGGTCTCCTATTATACTAAACGTAGGCATATATTAAAGGTCTTAGATATTAAAAACGCAACAGTATAGGCTACTCTGGTTAAGTTTGTGATGGACTAAAAAAAGAAAAAAGGAATGGGGTTTGTTTCAAAAGGTCCGAAAAAATCAAGAATTGGTCAGATTTCAACTGTAATTAGAAATGGCAGAATAATATCTCATTGTGTGAGTGGATATTCGATGGCTGCCTCTGCATTCATGAAGACGGGTTTATGTTTTTATACAGATTTCTATTTCCAAGGCTTTGAATTCAGAGGCTGTGGCTCAGTCTGCTGATCTTCGGATCAGGGGAACACAGGTTCAAACCCCGCTGCAGTCAGCATGTCGTTATGTCCTTGGGCAAGACACTTCACCCCAAATTGTCCACAACACTGAATGTTTGAAAGTCGCTTTGAATAAAAGCGACTAACAAGTGACATGTAATTTTCATGCGCAGAATAGCTCCACAATACTTTTTGGCAATGACAACCTAAGTCCCAGGCACCGTCAACAATGCAACATATAGCTAATACACTGGTAACAATAAATTAAATTCTCTCCTCCTGAAAAAGCCGGATAGGCGAAACGTCGAGGAAACCCGCCCCTTTCAAACCTTTTTTAATTGTGTTTAACAGCCACAGCCTCACAGGATTCCTCTTCAACAACTCCAGGCAGAGCGTTTTTACTGAGCAATAGCGTCTGAGGAGCCTGGGACCATCAACAACACGATGAGTGGAGTTACAGTAAGTGTGGGCACACTGAAGACACCAGCCTCCACCACCAACCAGGACGCACAAAGGCTTGCCTTTTATTGCTTTTTACTGTTTTTAAACCTGCAAAACAGGTTTTATCCCTTATTGAGAGGCCACAAAACCTTCGGAGGGGCACAGCGGGCTCCCTGCCCATCGCCACTCTCTGGAGGAACAAAACCGGCTTATAATAAACCACCATAGGCTGGTTTGAACTATAATCACTTGAAACATTTTTATCCTGTCCTTTCCCTCCCACGTCCTCTCCCCCTTCCTTCCCCTAAACCTAATCTCCCACCTCTCCCTGTTACCCCCCCTTCCCGCTCACCCTATCCTACCCCCTTTCCTCTAGCTCCCACTCGCCCCTTCTTCAAACCAACCAGCTCCGCCTCCCCAACCCATTACAAACCGACATATCATATAGCCAGGGCACAGAGGAAGGTGCAAGATTGGTCCCTTTCTGGCACCAAACCCATCCTGATATTGGGAGACTCGAACATCAACCAGGTACCACCTATTTTTGTCAACCCTCCCCCTGGGTCGATTTACAGAGTTGATAACCAGCGTCGTAGGCATACTTGCCCTCTCCCGGTTTCCTCCCGGGGTCATATTTCTCCTGATTTCTGACAAAATCAGATTTACTCACGACTGTTCCCACTCTGACTTTAATACAGCTACACCATTGATTGGTTTCCATGGTAGCGCCTCTCTTTAGTAGCGCGCGCAACTGAAAATCTGAGAGGGTGTTCAGCATGGTGAGGAAGATAGTCACAGAAAACAGAACAAGAATGGACAGTGTGTGATACATTTGATGGAAACCTTGCTCAGGACGGCTTCAATGGCTTGTTAGATTACATTGTATCAGACGCTTTAACCTAAAGGGACTTACATACACTCAATACTGTGGACAATCTCTAAAGAACAATTTGGGGTTAGGTGCCCAGGGACACATTAACATGTTGACTGCATTGGGTGTCAAGGTGGGATTAAACCCACCCCCTCCCCCCCAATTGATGAATCTCCAGTATGAACCTTGGGTCTGGAGTAGAAAAACCTAGCATGGTGACGGAGTATCTCTCATGGTTTGAACCAACCGGCCTTAATCCCTTCATTCCCATCAAAGCCACACCAGTAGATTTGATCTAGATCGGGAGTAGAAAGTAATATATGTCCTCAAACACCCACACACACACCACACAGACACACACACACACACACACACACACACACACACACACACACACACACACACACACATACACATACACACACACACACACACACACACACACACACACAAGTGCAGTACAAAACTGATGACGGAGGATTACATGGGGCGTAATCTGTCGGCCTGAGAAGAGGCAGACATACTGTACTTCTTAATATCCTGACTTCTGAGTTATAAAGAGTCTACAGTCATCAACAGCGTATCGCAGGCTAACAAGGATTTGGCGTGTTATCAGACAGTGTCAACACTTTAGGATTGAATTGTCCCTCTCTTCATTTGTCATGTTGTTCTCATCAGAACACACTGCAGTTGGACAGCCTGTATGCTGCTCACACACACCACATCTGAAAGTATATCTAACCTTGGTACTTCACTTCATTTCTTAATGGATCTTAAACTGCTGATTCATTCTCCTGACGGTGGCTCTTTCAGTTGCTCTTAAATTACTTTGACCAATCAGTTTAATTCTCCCTGCCCGAAACAGAGCAGCTCTGTTCACTTCTCTTTGGGGGCTGAGAGACTCAGTTTGGAACTGTTCTGGTCCACGGTGGCAGGACACAATGTGCATGCTTTAGTACTGTCTCATCTACCAATTCACTATTCTTTTATTTTATATGGAATGTTGGATATTTAACTTTTCCCCAAAAAAGGACAAATAACAAAATAAATAGCGGTAAAATGAAAGAACAAATAAATCAAATGTACTCAAGCACTGTAAATGACTGACAACTAGGCCTGTCGCGATAATCGATAAATTGACTTATCGTACGATAAATAAAAATGGACTCGATAACTTTTCTGAGCTCGATAAATTGCCGTTTACATAAAGATGTGACCAGCATTTTAGCCTGGAGCGCTGTGGCTGCCAGGCGCGCTGTGAGGGGCGGGGCTGACACACAGCCAGGTCAGGACACTCCGCGTGCACGTGCAGCAGCGTAGCAGCCAAATTAATAATATAGCGACAAGCGGGAGACAACGTGTGACTTACTCGCGGGGAATTTTAAGTGAAATGGAATTGGTTACAAAACCTAACTACACATGTCGATTCTCCGGTGTGGCAGTATTTTGGATTCAAACCAAATCAACGAGGCGAACCTACGGACTTGAATGAGCCGGGCGGTGTGTCGCATTGGTTTAAAAAAGGTAGCGACAAAAGCAGGCAATACCACGCATTTTAAACCACCTAAAACACAACAACCACCCCATTCCGTTTTCCCAGCTGGGAGCAAACACGGCAGCTGGAGATGGAGAGCCCCCGCCCGACAATGCAAACATGTTGGTGTTCCTTGCTCGAAAACTTAGAAAAACAGATTTGGATATGGCCTGTTGAGGAATCTGGGTCTTTGACAGTGAACTGTACACTTGACTTGTTTTAAGGAGGGTTTTTTTGCTTGTGAGATAATGTGTGCTCATATTTATTTATTTATTTATATATATGAGAGAGAGAGCTCTGTTTTCCAGCCTGATTATTTAATTTATTGTTTTGGTTGTGTGATTTAATTAATTTATTATAATTTAATTAATTGGTTTTATTTATTATATATAATTTATATATTTTAATATTATTTCACATTTCATTTGCAATGTTGAATGTTCAATAAAAAGTTATGTTTGAAAGGATGTACTTGAATTAATATTATATATTATCATTATGTCTAAAATGGTCTTAAAACGGTGCCGACAGTATTATC
>NW_011359409.1:0-2540 GCF_000735185.1 Notothenia coriiceps
GCAGTCGCTTTACCGCACCGTTGTGACGAAAAGGGAGCTGAGCCAGAAGGCAAAGCTCTCTGTCTACCGCGCCATTTTCGTTCCTACCCTCACCTATGGTCATGAAGGATGGGTCATGACCGAAAGAACGAGTTGAGGTGGTTCGGGCACCTAGTTAGGATGCCACCTGGGCGCCTCCCTAGGGAGGTGTTCCAGGCACGTCCAGCTCGGAAGAGACCAAGGGGTAGACCTAGAACCAGATGGAGGGATTATATATTTTCGCTGGCCTGGGAGCGCCTTGGGATCCCCCAGTCAGAGCTGGTTGATGTGGCCAGGGAAAAGAAAGTTTGGGGCTCTCTGCTGGAACTGCTACCTCCGCGACCCGACCACGGATAAGCGGGAGAAGATGGATGGATGGATGGTGTTGTATTTCAGAGCAGGCCTTGGCATGTGGCTATGTACCGTGAAACCATGCAGGCACATCTCTGGCTTTGCTTGGCTATTGTTCTTTTTGGACAGTCAGGTTGCTGTGATGAGGTACAGTGAATTTATCACATCATTTAATTCACCATCTTCTTGCTATGAGCTTACAGAATACAATGCGCTTGATCATTGCAACATCTCTTCCCTTCATGTTTGCAATGCAAAAACTGAAACATAATAATAGGTTCAACTTAATATTATTGCTTTCAACTAACCTAATACAATTATGTGACATCTGTTCAGCATTTAATTAAAGTCGACGTTTCAGTTTGTTCAGTGTGGTTCATGGTTACAGTTTTGGTTTCAGCAGTCTTACCTGGCTCCACTGACGTCTACTCCCACCATCAGCTGCCCGTTCAGTGAGAGCAGTTCGTCTCTGAGCTTGATCCCCCCACAGCGGGCGGCTGGGCTCCTCTTCCTCACCTCTGTCACCCAGATGCAGCCCACATCTATGATGGGGCCCTGGTCCCTCCTCCTCCTCGGGCCCCCCTTCTTCCTTCCATCAGGGTCCCCAAAAATAGGGATGTTCCCAAAGCTGAGGCCAAACTCAGCACCATCAAACCCATCTTTACTGAAGGCCACGGCCCGGACCTCGATGTCTAGCCCCTCCCTGCAGGAGGGGGGGCTGGGGGTCGGAGCTGTGTCACTGTCCATGAAGTTGAACTTAATGTACTCAACCAGCTTCTGAATGGCAGCCAGACACAGGGGCATGTCCTCCACGTTAACACTGTTAACACTGCTGCTGCTGCACACACTGTCCCTCTCCACATTCTGGCAGTCCTGGTCCCCCTGCAGGAGGAAGAGGAGGGACCAATGAGTGAATGAAAAGCCTTAAAGGACGTCACTGTCATTTGACACAAAAGAAAATTATCATTTGTTTTAACATTCAGAAGCGCTGCATGGTGCCATGTTTTTATTTTTACATGCATAATATTTAGTTCAGAGTGCAGCAACTTGGGCGAGGAAAGTATTGTAACTGTAGGAATTATTATTGTTTTTATAACAAATTCCATTTGGCCTTAGGCGCCCCCAAACCCAAGAAACTTGGTAAAAGATTCAGGTTTCGGGGTGGGAGTCTATGAGAGAGAAACTAACTCTGGAGGGAACACAGGGATTTTAGCCTTTGCAGACCATTTACATGCACTAAAACCTATAGAAGAGTACAAGGAAGGGAGAGCCTCAGAAAGCAGAATAGGGCCTCTTTAAATTATTTCCAGAAAGTATTTTAACACACTAACCTGATGACCATGTGACAGAATAACTTGATTTGGACAGTAGTGGACTGTAACTCTCCTTCAGACACCCACACACCCATCAACCATGACAGCATTTGTCTACTATACAGGGTCCGTTTTCCAAAATTAGATATCACGGACAATGAGACTTCCTGTTTACACTCCTGAGCTATACTTAGGAGAGGGTTTACTGATCTGGGGGCCTTAAAACACTTATATATGGGCCCTTTGTCACACTTTCTCTAACAAAAAGGTTGTAAGCTGTTGTAGAAGGTCTTTCATAAAAGTAAAACTATTAACCCTTGGAGACCCACATGTCTTTTTTAGTGGAGGACGGGGATGTTGAGGAGGAGAAAGCAGGTCAAGAGTATGTGCTACACAGAAGTGGAATATCACATCTGGAAGCTGGAAACCTGAAGATTAATTTCACATATTTTATTTTAAATCCTGATTAAAACACTGATGATTTGAGCAGATGTGTTCAACAACAAGTGTTATGCTGGAAGAATGACAAGTGGATGACGAGCACTTTTTCTCTGGGAATACTGAGACACCTGCTGATTGACATTCTATTAGGAAAAGCTATTTATCATCTGAATGTCCTCAGTCCCTAGCTTATGGTGGTCAACTTTCCTGAGTCTGTGATTAACCTAGAGCAGTGGTCACCAACCTTTTTAAGCCCAAGATCACCAACCTCGGCCTAGGTGAAAGGCGAGATCTACCTATTGCAGAATTGAGTGAAAAAGACGGCCCAGACAGTGCTTCCAATTTGAGGCCTTTTATATAGGCTAATTGCATCTGAATTACTGTTACAATGAAGGCTCCATAATCAGCTCACGGCAT
>NW_011359410.1:0-1939 GCF_000735185.1 Notothenia coriiceps
TATATATGCGACGCTAGGGATGATCTCGCGCGGGATCTTGTGACGATTCTCTCTGACCAATCAGCAGTCGAGAGTGTTGACGTCACTAGTTCAGCCCTGGCCCTGGCCTGATAGAACCACGATTTTATGGGTCCGGAAAAAGAGGGAAAAAGTACCCGCTAGCCGGTGCTACGCTATATGGGAAGGCCACCAAAAACTGGCCTGGCCGCTTGAGGAGGATTAAGGACGCTTAAACGGGGCTACCCGCTGCAGTGGAAATACGCCATGATTACAGTACTACGCAGTGTTTCCGCCAGACCAGGGCTGAGACAGCGTTCACCCCGAGAGCGGGGGGGGGGGGCTTGAATTTTCACTTGAGCCGTCCCTTATAGATACTGCCTTTTTACTTTAGTGAGCCGGATCATTTGGCTCGGCTCTCTTAAAGCGCCGGCTGTTTTGGCTCCCAAACGGCTCTTCAGGTTACCACCGCGGAGCCTCAGTTTCTCCGCTGCGAGGCTCTGGTGCTCGCGGGTCACGCGATTGCTCCACTAAAACCCCCCCGCTCATCGCGTCAAAATCGCGCACATTCGTGTTATCCTGTAGCAGGCACCTTCGATGTCGGGGAAACGATCTTCAATACTCCGAAAAGAATCCCACCAGACTCCTTTGCCCCTCCAACAGCGGGTTGTCCTTGTCCTTTTTCCTTTCCGTCATTTCAAGTGATAAAAACTCTCGATCTTCTCTCAAATTATTAATATTTTTGGACGCCCTCGGCTCGAGTTCAGGGCGTCCCGAGCTGAATAAGGGCGTCAAATGACAGCAAGACACTCCCCTGGCGGAAACACTGGTACTACGGCTTCCACAGATGATATGGATATATTTTTTGTCAAAGCACTTCAGATATTCATTGCTATCGGGATGTTAAGAGCATTCCATGGAATATAACAAAAAGTGTTTCTGAAATAAATTACATACCCCACCTTTAACATTCATTTCCTTCCAGTGTGTGGCAAAGGGAAGGGTAACCACGTCTATACCTTTCTATATATTAAGTTTAACAAATGAAAATGTAGAGGGACACATGTTTAATCTCGCAGTGGAGCCTGAAGGATGCCAATGTATTTGTTTTAAACTGTTTTGATAACCTGCATGCAAACAGAGCCTCAACACGAGGTGGTTCAAACCAAACAGGCCAACCACGTGTTACTGTCCCTTTAAGAGCGCTGCGTCTCATTCTGCATCGCAGCACAGGAGCTCATTAAAAGCGCCTCCATTCCTCACGGTTTCATCAAGTGAGACTGCCAAGCTCTTTAACTCAGTGTTCTTGATGTTTGTGCTGTTTGTGTAAATCCCATCTGTTCCCCGTCTCTGCTGGCAGAGGGTCCACCTCGCCCGTATGCTTCTCTTTTTGAAGTGGCGTCAAAATCCCATTTTTATGCATCTAAGAAATCCAACCTGTCATCAGCACTCAAGCAGCAGTCAGGGAGGGCGATCCTTAAATAGCGCCTCTCTTCTCTGCGTACACAATAACACGGACAGCATTTACAGATGCGATGTTTGTCTTCTCTACAACACACTTCAACAATGCTTCTGCATCCTGCTTCTGCTTCTCGGGGAGAGTTAATGAACTGAAGTACAGATGAGGAGAGCTTAATCCACATCTGAGCAGCTCCTTCCAGGCTGAGCACATTCACTTCAAGGAGAAGGGAGATCATTAAAAACAAATCCCACTCTGTGTACTGGGAGCAGAGAGAAGAGTGCCTCAGATCCACTGGTGAGTAACCAACATCAGTGACTATCAGCAACACACTCTCTTCAACCTTAAACGCAAAACATCCCTTTCAATCAAACCTGCTCTCCTCCTCTTGAAGGTAACAGAAGAGTGCATTCATCCCGAAGGAAACGGTTGTGCCAGAGTTACAAAGATACAGTAAACACAGCAGCATGACAATACAACTGT
>NW_011359412.1:0-2942 GCF_000735185.1 Notothenia coriiceps
TGACGTAGAAAAGACATGAAGAAGAGGGGACACATGTTGACGTAGAAAAGACATGAAGAAGAGGGGACACATGTTGATGTAGAAGAGACATGAAGAAGAGGGGACACATGTTGATGTAGAAGAGACATGAAGAAGAGGGGACACATGTTGATGTAGAAGAGACATGGAGAAGAGGGGACACATGTTGATGTAGAAGAGACATGAAGAAGAGGGGACACATGTTGATGTAGAAGAGACATGGAGAAGAGGGGACACATGTTGACGTAGAAAAGACATGAAGAAGAGGGGACACATGTTGACGTAGAAAAGACATGAAGAAGAGGGGACACATGTTGACGTAGAAGAGACATGAAGAAGAGGGGACACATGTTGACGTAGAAGAGACATGAAGAAGAGGGGACACATGTTGATGTAGAAGAGACATGAAGAAGAGGGGACACATGTTGATGTAGAAGAGACATGAAGAAGAGGGGACACATGTTGATGTAGAAGAGACATGAAGAAGAGGGGACACATGTTGATGTAGAAGAGACATGAAGAAGAGGGGACACATGTTGATGTAGAAGAGACATGAAGAAGAGGGGACACATGTTGATGTAGAAGAGACATGAAGAAGAGGGGACACATGTTGATGTAGAAGAGACATGAAGAAGAGGGGACACATGTTGATGTAGAAAAGACATGAAAACGTGGATTTTGCACAATAGGTGACCTTTAAAGGTTTTTCCTTGATTAGGGATTTGAAGCCGTTATAAATTGCTTAATTACTTCTCACTTTGGTAACGCTCACTTCCAGCAATCAGTAAAAATGTGAGCAACTAGCGGCATCAATCGCTGCATGATTGGTTAAGCTTTTAGTCTGTACTGATCGGTGGACAACGAGCAGCAGGGAAAATAAGGACGGCAGAAGAAGAAGAAGAAGAAGAAGAAGAAGAAGAAGAAGAAGAAGAAGAAGAAGAAGGGTATTTAAGCGATATGGATTTTGTCTGTCCAGATGGGTAAAGGGACAGAAGTAGAGTGACCCTGGTAACTATTTATTTAATCCTTGTTCTTTAAAATATAATCTATGCTTGATGAATGGATGTTTAGTACCTGACGTTCTGCGTGGGGTTCCACCTCTCTGAAGGCAGCTCTCCGCTCTGAGGGTCGTCCACAGGGGGGTGCAGGATGGAGATACAAACATCTCCGTTCTACAGAGACGGGAGAAAACACAACCATGTTCAGAAAATAGTTATAACTACAGTTATTACCACCTCACATGTATTAGGCGCCATAAGGATAAATGCCACAACATACTCTGGGCAAGTTTCTTAACAGTATAAAAAAGTCAGTGAGAAAATTGTTTTTATTAAATGTCTTCAATATTATTATTATAATTTTTGTATTTCATGCATGTGTGAATTAATAGGATTTTTTCATCATGACTCATTGATATCAAATACTTGAATTGTACTCCCTGTTATTATTAGACAGCCCTTTTCTTACAGTATTATATTCAGACTTTTTTCTTTATAAACTGAAATATATAGCAACACATTACTTACATGTGCCCGAACACAAAGTATGTATGATAAGAACACATTTATTTTTTAAGTTATACCAAAATAAAGCATTTTAAAAATGCAGTTGTGGGCACAAATGGGTTTAAAGATAGTCATCCACAGCCACACATTTAAAATCCTTAAAAAGGAAAATAGAGTTCAACCAGGATCCCGTGTTTTCATATACTAATTTAAAACCCTAAACAAATGATAATAGATCACTAGTGTATTCATAGGGCCTATAAGGAGTGTGTGTAGGTTTTGTCCAATGATTAATACGGTTCACAATTACCTCATAAATGTTGGGGTGCCACATTTTGGTGAGGAAGCGAAAGGCAGGTGGAGAGTACGGGTAGTCGACGGGGAACTTGATCCGAGCCTGAGGGCGAGAGAAGACACATATTAGCAACATGAGAGGCAGGCAGTTTAAAACACCTCAGACGAGTCAGGACTGCGTCCCTCCAAACGCTCGCTGCGTGGGAGAAGCATTTCCCACCGGCTGACAGCACTCTGAATCAAGCTTGTAAACACTGTGAATAACGTCTTGTGAAACATGAATATTATCTGTTGTGTTAGTCATGCGATGTTGACATCAATGTAAGTTCGACGTCATTTTTCTTGTTCATACTTTTTATTTATCCAACATAGAACAGGTCAGGAGTGGACTGGGACGGTTTCAGGTGTAGAATCTCTGAGATTAAATGTAAAAAAGTACTTTTATGTGGATTTAAAAACACGTGCATGGTCCCCAGAAGCTGATCCACACTCCCTCTAGCAGGATTGTTGAGATATTGGACTTAGTGGTAATAAAGAAAGTGTTGAGGTTTTCCAGCAGGAATCTCTTCTAAAGCACAGGTTAGTGGCGGTGAACTGGGCTTCCTGTACATTTAGCCGTATTTCTTCTTCACTTTGTTAGTTTCCATTTCCCAGGGCTGCCTTTCTTAATTGGTTGAGTTGTTATTCTCTGAGATGAATCCTGTGAAGTTTGATGTTATTGACACTGCTGACTGGAGCTTCACCCCCATGCAGCATCAGAAGGACATTCCTCTGTTATGTGGTCAGATCCAACTTTACTTAAATGCAGAGGTGGAAGAAGTACTCAGATTATTTACTTAAGTTAAAGTAGCAATACTACAAAATGCTCTGGTACAAGTAAACAAGTAAGTACATTCAAAATTGTACTTAAGTAAAAAAGTATTAGCATTAGAAAATACTTTGATTACAAGTACATGTTATGCAAAATGGCTTTTTTAAGCACCAGATATTTTTTAATTAAAATCATTGGTGCTTTAATGTGTTCATCACTTCACTGTTTAACTTGGTAAAGGTGGGACACACACACACACACACACACACACACACACACACACACACACACACACACACACCCACACACACACA
>NW_011359413.1:0-1649 GCF_000735185.1 Notothenia coriiceps
TTTATCTTTACAATTCATATAGAAAATGTATTCTAAATTAAATCCAGGTTGAGGATGAATAACATAATTTGCAGCACTTTCGTTCTCGCTTGATTAACTAACTAACTAACTAACTAACTAACTAACTAACTAACTAGTAAATGCTCTGATTACCTGGGATGACCATGGACGCCTCTGCCTCCACGTTCTCCTGTTTCCAGGGGCCCTTGTTGAACTCCTTCTCCCTCAGAGAAACCTCGTAGGTCTTCACATGGCGCCCCTGGGGGTCCTACAATACACAAAAAGGTCTTGACATCATGTTTGAAGTATAGATAAAAATTTCCCTGTAGAGATTTAGAATTCTAATAGAGCTATGGAGCTGCTTTTCTAAGGGTGGTGCTGTGTGTACGGTGTGTGCAAGTGCACTATACACAAACCTAAAAATGGCATCACACTGTTTCCCTGATCAACAGGTGGCAATTACACAACCAACTTTTGCCATATTGCCTAGTAAAAACAGGGATGGAAAATACTGCAAGCTAGTTATCACAGATTTAAAACAGAGTTGGTTTTGAAATACCTTTTTAAAGAAATGGCTTGCACAGATTGTTAACAACAGGAACCTTCCGCAGGGGCACCTCTACACTTCACCATCAAACAGGTGAGTTTGATCAGATGTTGCTGTATTGTTTCATGTATTTTTGATTGCCGGAGGGTGATCTGACAGACGTTTTTATGCTGTTTTTATGTTTCTTTATTTTAGTTTGAGGCAGGTAATGCAAGACAAATGTTCATGTGAACTGTCAATAACGTTTTATTTTATGTTTAACTGCTTCTTAACTGCTGCAACAACAATACAATAACATTTAGTTTAAATCACTTTAGGCTTCAGATAGGGATGTCCCGATCACCTT
Source organism: Notothenia coriiceps (assembly GCF_000735185.1). Lineage (NCBI taxonomy): Eukaryota > Metazoa > Chordata > Actinopteri > Perciformes > Nototheniidae > Notothenia > Notothenia coriiceps. The sequence goes on from NW_011359413.1 coordinate 894, forward strand.
TTTTTGCTCCCGATCCGATTCCGATCATTTGATTTTGACAATTTGCCGATACCGATTTTTCCCGATCCGATCTTTATGCAATGCATTAAGACAAAAAAAAGCATTCAAGTTGTCCCTTAAGGTTCTTTTTGTATTTAAATTGGATATTCTATCCAACATGGATATAGCTTCTTTCTTTCACAGCAGCATTGGATCAGTTCAGTTGTGCAGCATTGGATCAAAACAAAATAAAGCTTTCAGTACTCGTTAGCTTACTGCTACAATTAGACACTGCGCCCTGCCCACTCTGTTGCCAGATTTGAGAGAAATAAGCAACCAGGTCTATGAAAACAAGCCCCAAAGAAGCAACACATACACGATGTTCTGTCATTTGAAACCAAAACTAAGACCTCAGGATGACTTTAAGACTTGAACATGGTCATTTTTGTTTTGTAACATTGAATACAAAATAAAATAAAAAGTATTTATAAAAAATTTAATAAAAAAAAAGAAAAATCCCAATCCCCGATTTTTTTCCTCCCGATTCCGATCTTTTGAAAATCACGTGAACGGCTCCGATCCCCGATCACGTGATCGGATCGGGACATCTTTAGCTTCAGAGAATACTTTACATAATAAAAGCAAGTGTCCCACCAATATGAATTTACCAACAAACTGATCTGTATTCCAGAGGCCTGTACGACGAAGCCGGTTCAACCTAACCTGGCTATGTTTGAGTTAGCCGGTTGGCCTAATCCAAAACAAACGCGCTCTGGC
>NW_011359414.1:0-2027 GCF_000735185.1 Notothenia coriiceps
TTCTTCTTCTGCAGTCAGCTCGGCTTCCTGCTTCTCTGCCTCCAGCAAAGAGCTAGCAAGGCTCCATAGATAGAGAGACAGATAGATAGATAGATAGATAGATAGATAGATAGATAGATAGATAGATAGATAGATAGATAGATAGATAGATAGATAGATAGATAGATAGATGGATGGATGGATGGATGGATGGATGGGAACTCACAAACTAGCAACAACCCTTATGGGATAGGATGGTTGAGAGTTTGGTACCCAATTAGTTTTGAGGTGGTACATGTTGCTGTTAAAGAACAGTTGTTATACTGTGATGAGGCAACAATGCTACCGTATAACAAAATCAGATATCAACTTCTGACTGAGCAAATGCTGAAAATCTGCGTTGGCAGCATGTATGGATATGCCAGGCAGGTACGCAGTTTTAAATTGATAATGATTGAATTACTGTAAACAAAACTCTTATAAACACCGAACAGGCAACGTCATTTGGTAGTTCACTCTCCGGTGCAGACAAAGGTACAGCACAAAGGCTAGAAAAAAAATGAAGGGGGAAGCAGAAACATCACCGTCGCACAAAATAATAGCGTGCCTGGACAGAAAGCCATTTGCAGCCGACAGGACAGTGACAGCCTAATGACTGCTGCCACTAATGCAGACACTGCACTCCAACAACAATGCAGAGATTTTATTTTCCAGCCACATTCTGCTGGAGGATATTGAGTTGTGAGGCCAGAAATATCAGACAGTGAAAAATGGTCTCGTTTGGATGGCAGCATAAGTGGACAAATGAGACGAAAAACATGTGATTTAAAAAAACAACAGCAAGTGTGCTTGTGGAAATCAGATATCATTAAAGATAATCATCTACACCGCAGAGTGTTGTTTATTCTAGCCCCTTTTCAATCTCTAACTATATTTATTCTGTATTGCTTTTTCCCCAGACTGGAGCAAGCGAGTGGACTATGAGCCAGGAACAGGAAGTAAGCAGTTGTTTCCCAAAATGCACCTGGAGACGTGTGGCGGGCCGCTTTCGTCGGTGAGAACGACAGTGGAGCTGCAGAACAACCACATCGGGAAAGGATGTGACCGTGAGACCTACTCTGAGAAATCTCTGCAGAAACTCTGTGGTATGTCCTGCAAACAAAGACATGTTGTTGTGTTTACAATACTATACTATATATTATATACTATACCATAAGGGCCTGTGTCCACTTAAAGGTCCCCTATTATACAGTTTTTCACCAAATATTATAGGTCTCAGATACATTCAAAACCTGTCTCTGAAGTGTTTGGCTCCAAACACCAAACAGATCATTGCAGCATTACCCATAATCCCCTCTGTTTCAGCCCTGTTTCCAAAGTGCTGATTCTCTGTCTGTTACTTTAGATGAAAATAAGGAGCCCCTCCCCACGCCCCTCTGAGAGAGATTTGGTTACAGAGAACACAATGGTGCTCTAGGAGGAGATTCAGGTGATAAGGTGGGGGCGGGGGGGTTACCTTGGTTGCTGATTGGCTAATGGTTACACAAGACAAAACATCGTTATGACATCATAAAGTGACCAAAATCTGACCAGCTCATTTTCAGACAGGTTTTTATAAATGGATCAAAAAGAGAGAGAATCTTTGTTCCTGAAACTTTCAGAGTCTCTTTCCACAGAGGGAACACATGTTGATGTAGAAGAGACATGAAGAAGAGGGGACACATGTTGATGTAGAAGAGACATGAAGAAGGGGACACATGTTGATGTAGAAGAGACATGAAGAAGAGGGGACACGTGTTGATGTAGAAGAGACATGAAGAAGAAGGGACACATGTTGATGTAGAAGAGACATGAAGAAGAGGGGACACATGTTGATGTAGAAGAGACATGGAGAAGAGGGGACACATGTTGATGTAGAAGAGACATGGAGAAGAGGGGACACATGTTGATGTAGAAGAGACATGAAGAAGAGGGGACACATGTTGATGTAGAAGAGACATGAAGAAGAGGGGACACATGTTGATGTAGAAGAGACATGAAGAAGAGGG
>NW_011359415.1:0-1596 GCF_000735185.1 Notothenia coriiceps
CTCTCTCTCTCTCTCTCTCTCTCTCTCCTCTCTCTCTCTCTCTCTCTCTCTCTCTACCTACTTCTCTCTCTCTACCTCTCTCTCTACCTCTCTCTCTCTCTCTCTCTCTCTCTCTCTCTCTCTCTCTCTCTCTCTCTCTCATGTCTTTCTCTTGAGATATCCAGAAATGATTGATAAATGTTTTTAGGCGATGTTTTCCAGTTATCTCCAAAACCCTCCTGAACAAGATATCTCTGTCTTCTCCTTTAAATTAAATACCGTGTTCTTCACATCATCATCTCAACGTATTTTGCAGAAATAGACATTTATGTTGTTTTCCAGATAAATTGGGTTTTTCCTGAAATAACAAAGCAGTATTATATCAATGAGAGATGTTTGTAGTTTCCAGATAGTTATCTCAATGCAGAAGTGATTAGTGTGATAAAAGGCTTCGGGGACAAAAGAAGAATAGAGCGGATCATGAAATGTGAAGAGGGATAGTCTCATCAACAGCTGGTGAGAGTTGTGTCATCATTATCCCTCCATTGTTGGCTCTTCTTCTTCTGTTAATGTAAATGTTCTCAGAGCCTCTCTGCGGCTCTGAGCTGCTTCACATGCCGGACTATTTTAGAGAAGAGGTCACATCTAAACGTGTCCGCACGCGTTCCTCCAGTCGGACTTTGCTCCTGTGAGAACAACACATGAGGAAACGTTGCTTCATCCTGACATGAATCAGCATGGATATCTCTGTATCTGGAACAATACATACACGTGTCATTGTCTCACACAACATGTTACCTGGAAATAATACTTTGATCCTTATTTCGGGATAATGAGAAGAATATTTCAGGGAAAACCCAATTGAATCTGGAGAAACAAAATCAATGTGTCGATCTCTGCACAGTATGATGTGGATAGGTGTCTCATAGGGACGTGTGTTCATAGGGAAAGACAGAGATATCTTGTTGTCAAAACATTTGTTATTTTGGGATGATGGCAGAAATATATTTCAGGAAAAACCTAATTGAATCTGAAAAAACACCATAAATGTCTCTATAATGTTGTAAAACACATTATATTTCAGGGGAAATGTGTTAATTTTCAGTTGGACTTCCTAAAGAAACTGGACCTGTGTCCTCGTGCTGGGATCAAAGAAACAGACATCAATGGTGATTACTTTCAATGTTATAACTTGAAATGATCTTGAATGTAATTGTTGTATTTCTGTTGTTGACTCAGTTGTTTGTGTTCATTGCGTTTATTTAAATTAATAAATTAATATTCCTAAGTCTAATATTTAAATATATTATCAATGCGTCTTTAAAGGGATTTATAGTCTGAATAGCAGCTTAGTGAATGGAGAGTAGGGTCTGCAGCTCATAGACTGCTGGACGCTAACCTGCAGATGTTTGACATTAGCATAAGTTAGCATTAGCTAGCATTAAAGCCCAAGTGGACACCATTAAACCTCCAGTCCTTAAAAGGGAATGAGAGATATCTTGTTATTCAGGAGTGTTTTTAAGATAATAACATACATATTGTGTTACCTCAGTAAAACAGATCCGTTAAGGCAGGGGTGTCAAACTCCATTTCATCTCGGGCCACATCAGCATCATG
>NW_011359416.1:0-2181 GCF_000735185.1 Notothenia coriiceps
CATGGAGAGGTTCAAAAGCAGAGGTGAGAAGGGGTAATGGGTACTTGTTCTTAACAGTGATGTTGTTTAACCCACGAAAGTCAATGCAAGGTCGCAGTGACTTATCCTTTTTGCCAACGAAGAAGAACCCGGCACCCACAGGGGAGGAGGAAGGACGAATAAACCCAGCAGCCACTGAGTCAGTGATATATAGCTCCATAGCCTCTTTCTCAGGACGGGACAAGTTGTAGAGGCGGCTGGTGGGTAGAGGAGGCCCAGGAAACAGATCTATGGAGCAGTCGTAGGGCCGGTAAGGAGGAAGGGAGATAGCCCTCTCCTTGCTGAAGACCAATCTCAGGTCGTGGTAGGTCGTAGGGACTCCAGTTAAGTCTACAGAAGTAGCAGAGCAGAAGGCAGGGTTTGGGGAGACAGAGACAGGAGGCACGGCAGATAACAGGCAGTTAGCGAGACAGTCCTGATCCCATTCAATGATTTTTCCCTTAGCCCAATCAATGTGTGGGTTGTGGGTGCGAAGCCACGGATAACCCAATACCAGAGGTGTGGAAGGCGCAGAGATTACCTTTAACTGGATGAGCTCTCTGTGGTTGCCGGAGGTGATCAATGTCAAAGGAGTTGACTGTGCTGTTACTGAGGAAATGATATGCCCATTAAGTGCATAGGCTGTTAGAGGTTCATCTAAAGGCTCCATGCAGAGTCCCAGCTGTTCAGCTAGCTCACGGTCCAAAAAAACAAAAAAAACTATCCTCAGCACCAGAATCAATGAGGGCTTGGAGAGGCAAAGTCATAGTGTTAACACAGATCTTGACGGGTATTAGAAAACGACTCAAGGAAGGGGGTAATGATGATGGCTGTGGACTCGTCAGGACCCCCAATCTCCTTGATGAGCTCCCACGTACTGGAGAGTTGGCAATGACATGCCCGGCGTTGCCACAATACATGCATTGGCCAGCACAGATCCGGCGCTGACGCTCCTCCGGAGAGACTCTAGCACACCCCAGTTGCATAGCCTCCTCGTTAGAAGAGGTGCGCACGCTGGGCGGTGAGAAAACGGAGGGAGACTTAAACACTGAGGGGACAGGGTAGGTGGAAAAACTGGGCTTACTGTGTGAGACTGGTGGATTCCGCTGTGTCCGCTCAGCTCGGCGCTCCCGCAAACGACAGTCTAGGCGGGACACCAAGGAAATCAGATCTGGGAGATCCGCTGGAACGTCTCGTGCTGCCAATTCATCCCGGAGCTGATCCTTTAATCCTCTAAAAAACACCGCCTTGAGAGCCGCCTCGTCCCAACGAGCCTCTGCAGCGAGCCTCTGCAGCGAGTGTGTGAAACTCGATGGAATACTCAGCTACAGTGCGGTTTCCTTGTTGTAAACTGAGCAGCTGACTCTCGGCGGAGCCAGAATAATTGGGATGATCAAAAACAGCAGAAAAAAGATCTGAGAAGCATTCAAAACGCAGAGAGTCATAATCCACTGAAGAGCTCAAAGCCTCTGCCCAGGCTAAAGCCTTGCCACGGAGCAAACTCAGAACGTAATTAATCCTGGTAACATCAGCGGCAAACGAAACACTGGTGAAAAAACTTGTTGCACTGAAAAAGAAATCCTCTGCATTTCTCTAGCTCTCCGTGGAATGGCTCAGGGTCGGGTCGGTGATGGGGAAATCCTGGCGTGGAGGAGGAAAAATAGCTGGATTGGGAGTGGCATGAGAAGCTGCAGCCGAGGTAGTTAGAGCCAGTGGTGTAGTCTACGTGATACGCTGGTATACGCCGTATACCCACTAGAAAATGACAGTGATTTCCGTATACCCTCTTAAAAATGAGCGATGATACGTAACAACATCATTTTGTGACTGCGCTTTCACGCTTTCGCCCTTTCTGTGTTAATACTTTTGGACGTCTGGGGCTTCCGTCGCCTGTGGCCTGTTGCTACGCAACAGCAACACACTCTGTTCGGCTCTGACAAACCCCACGTTTCTCTAACGTTATCAGAATTTGATCCGTCCACCATTCAAGTTCGCGGAGCGCTAAACAGGAAGCAAACATGAAACGAAAACAGACGACAATATTTCAATGTTTTCCGAAGTTTTCCCCTACTACCACTACAGAAGAAGAGCCAGGTCAGGCGGCTGTCCTAAAGGTGACAGAGGACGAGCCCGGCGCTACCGCAAATTTACCCGGTAAGTGAA
>NW_011359417.1:0-1415 GCF_000735185.1 Notothenia coriiceps
ACCCCGTACCCCCCCCCCTTATCACCTGAATCTCCTCCTAGAGCACCATTGAGTTCTTTGTAACCAAATGTCTCTCAGAGGGGCGTGGGGAGGGGCTCCTTATTTTCATCTAAAGTAACAGACAGAGAATCAGCACTTTGGAAACAGGGCTGAAACAGAGGGGATTATGGGTAATGCTGCAATGATCTGTTTGGTGTTTCAGCCAATCAGAGACAGGTACTCTATATATCTGAGACCCGTGATATATTGATGAAGAACAGGATAATAGGGGACCTTTAAGGCGTCTAGGTGCTTGATAGGAAACAAGGAAGGAAGCCATGAAAGGGTATCAAAGAAGGCTCGTCTCTCCACCTTCAGGCAGCGACTGTATGGAGTGCACGATGGCCTCGGGGATGCCCATCTCCTGGATGCCGATGTCTGACGGGTGGAAGAGCATCTCGGGGACGGCGAAGCGCTCGTTGGCGAGTCTCAGGATCTGCTCTCCGGTCTTATACTTCCCGCTGAACACCATCTCCTCCCGAGGCTGCAGCATGGCGTGTCAAATGATCATATCATCATTTCAAACATACGATTCAAAGCGCTGTAAGAACTGTGTTGAATGTTTCTTTCAATGCTATGGTTAGCAGTTCTTTTTTAATGAAATGAGTTATCACCTATTATAGTGTCTATAAGTCTGTAATGAGTGACATGTACCACACGCTGAGGTCGTGCTGACTTCTGGGATGTGTACAACTTGATTATAATGTAAAGAAATGAGCATTTATAAGGCCTAACACACACAAAAGGGGAGGGGCCTCTGTGGGTCTCAGCGGGTTAGGAACATGTATAAAGAAAGCGTAATGAGACAGGATGACGTTGACTTCTGATTGTGTTCTGGTTCTATGTTTCAGTATCTGTAAGAGGAGGCAGGTACAATCAGATGTTCTTAGGGACATGTTTTGTAAAGTGAACATATTTTGTTTTCAAATAACTACCATGTGTGGAATACACTACAAAAACTCTAAGTCCTGCCCAGAACATGAGTCTAATCTCTAGTCAGAATATGAGTCTAATATCTAGTCAGAATATGAGTCTAATATCTAGTCAGAACATGAGTCTAATATCTAGTTAGAATATGAGTCTGATATCTAGTCAGAATATGAGTCTAATATCTAGTCAGAACATGAGTCTAATATCTAGTCAGAATATGAGTCTAATATCTAGTCAGAACATGAGTCTAATATCTAGTCAGAACATGAGTCTAATATCTAGTCAGAATATGAGTCTAATATCTAGTCAGAACATGAGTCTAATATCTAGTAGAAATGAGTCTAATATCTAGTAGAAATGAGTCTAATTCTAGTAGAAATGAGTCTAATATAGAACATGAGTCTAATATCTAGTCAGAACATGAGTCTAATATCTAGTCAGAACAT
>NW_011359418.1:0-2280 GCF_000735185.1 Notothenia coriiceps
TAGATGGCTAACGTAGCTAACCTAGTTACTCTTTAGTGTCCCCTGGTCTACCAGCTGTGTGCGTCACTTTTTAGTGTCCCCTGGTCTACCAGCTGTGTGCGTCACTTTTTATTGTCCCCTGGTCTCCGTTTTGTTTTGAACTTTTTGCAGCGGTTTCTGCAGCTTTTAGTAAACGCTGCACATGTTTCCTCAAGTTGGTGAAGATGTTTCTTCATGTGTGTTGGCACATTTGTGTTTTTATATTTGCATCGTTTCTGAAACAGCAACGTGTTTCTCCTAATGGAAATGTTTTGTGACGCCTTTGCACCTGTCTGTCACCGTAGCCCAAAAGCTACAGAAAATGGACCCCTTTCCATTACAGAGGACCTGAGGAAATATAAAAATGTTTAAATGTTGCAGGAAAAAATTAAGAATTACTTCGATTTTAGAAAGAAAAAATCTCAACAGTTGCATCAATGGTATTCTACATCTCAACAGTAGTAATCTTTAAAATTCCCAGAGGAGACGTCCCCCCTTTAGCAAATCATTTCCACAGAACACCCCCCACTACAGTGTGTTGCATTGATCTATAAGCTCCATGTTGTTTTTTTCCAGCATTGCTCCTGAGTCCTAGTGGGTTTGTAAGTCAGGAGGACTTCATTTCAGCTCCGTTAACTTCAGTTCAATATCCTTCGCAGGAGCTCCAAGCCATTACGTTTGGTTAAATGGTGCAAAACAAGTGTTTTTATCTGTCAATATGGCAGACTGCATGACAGACAAGTAGAGCCCTGGAGATGCAGAGCCACATGGCATGGAAGTGGAAAAGCCTGCCAGCCCTCATAGTAAAAATGTCCGAGCAAAGCTGTGGTGCAGAAACACATTTTCAATCTGCAGCTTCCACTTCTTGTTTTCCTGGCAAACACACAAGGGACAAGAAAAGCGTCCAGAGAACAACAAGTGCCATATTTCCCAGTTTTGGTGCCTTTGGATAGTGGATTAATTTCTACTACTAACCAAGATCAATCCACGATCGTCCCTTTGTCTTCAGTCCATGAAAGTAACTCCAGTGATATCCATATGATGTTGTTCAGGTTCATACACAGGTCCCTTGGTGGTGCACAAAGTGTTTGCGGTGCTTCAGACCGAGGCCTCGTTCCTTGAAGTCCATCATGCGCTGTTGTGACGTGTCCACCAGCGCACTGGCTATAGCAACACCTAGAAGCATAACCAGGAAAAAGAGAGATAGAAGTGAAAACATGCTGCTCATTCAAAAATAATATTATTATTAGAGGCATGTTCAGCTTAAGCCAAGCCACTGCACTCAATATAACTTAATTATGGCTGATGCCCACCTACACTATGTCATCACTAAATTGTTGTCTGAAATGGAGAAAAAAATATTTGGGAAAATTGAAATTACTGAAAAAAGCTTAAATGTGGAGTCCCACAAGGCTCTTTTCTGGGTCCCCTGTTGATTTCTACAATAGTCAAGACACAAGTAAGAATTGTCAAAACACAAGTAAAACGTTTTATAATACTTAAAATAGAATCATAACAGCCTCTTATATGAATGCATAATAAAAGAGGATGTATTCAGCTCATTTTCAGGTTAATATTTGAAATGTAAGCCTCTACTGTGACATGTTTCCATAATTTAATGTTCAAAAAGTTCTGGATTTTTCTCATACTGCCTGTGCTGCGGAAGTGTTTTGAGATAGTTAAGTAAATAGTGAAAACATGTGAAATAAGATACATTCAGGTGAACATCAAGGCATTATCTCAACATCCAGGGGAACATTTTATCAACGTCTCTGCAGCCACCATTGTCTGTCCTTATCAGAAAACATTATAGCCACAACTGAAGTACCTCCCACCATCCTGTCTCTTTCTTCCTCTTCCACCCTCTCACTATCCTGAAGGATATCATTCCTCTACAACAGTGGTTCTCACACTTTCTCTGTCAGGCCCCCCCTTTGGAGAGAAAAAAAAGTCGGGCCCCCCCAACACAAATAGTCAGGCTCAGTGGCGGCGCCAAAGATTTATTTTGGGGTTGCTGTGGGGTAGCTTGACGTTTCATAGAGGGTGCTCAAACATTTAGGGTTTCCCATTAATGTACCGGTCGCTACAGTGGAATTTTCTACTGCAACACTCCTCACGTATATACAACGTACCCGCAACTGTTACAATGAAGGCTCGATAATCAGCTCACGGCATATAGGTGTAAGCAGGGGTAAAGTGCTATTTTTATAGGTGGTGTGTGGACCTTACATAGGGGGGTCCGGGGGCAAGCTCCCCCGGGAA
>NW_011359419.1:0-1120 GCF_000735185.1 Notothenia coriiceps
TACAAGGGATGCATTACATTTCTTTTAAGGCAACAGAATACTGGGAAGTGATCTCGTAAAAGTTGTCTGTCAATACATTTTGTAAACACTTTAGATAGACACTTTTAGAGGTGCTAATATAGGTATCATAATTTGAGTCTGAAGAGTTAATCCAATGCTTTAATGCCTTAAACTTGATAGGTTCTATGAGAAACCAACTTTGATCTCAGTAAATATTTTGTCTGCAAAACACATTGTAATTCAAATCTAAATATACATTTTATACACTAAAATTACAAAAATCGCCAATCTTGAGAGCCCTTTTCAAAACGCAAGTTCAAAATGTTTCTTTAGAAAAAAATACTCTTTAAAATCGTTAAGCTATAATTTTCTATTCAAGGGTGAATATAAAATCAGAGCATATCCAACACAATTTAACATATATGCTAAACAGGCTCTTACAAACAGATAACAATCTAGACCATTACATGCTTCAGATTATAATTAGTATTATAACATTATCCAATGAGTTGTTTATTAATACGCTTTTAAGAGATGCAGCATGTAGGAGGAAGGGAGGAAGGTGGAGTAGTTTAAGAGGCTGTCTCTGCCCCAAGGCTCTGTTTGGGCCACCAGACACCTGGGTATATAATGCCGTCAGCTATGAGACTAAGTGCATACGACCGATTGTAAAATGATCTCTGACCAACCTGTGAAAAAGTAGATAAAACTGTTTTCTGCAACCAAGAGAATGTTCCTAATAAACACATTTCCTTCTGTAACAACAAGTCCTCCAACTCATACTGTACGACCAAATAGGTCGATTGTCCAAGCGCTTATGACCAAATATGTCGATTGTCGATCTCTGGAAAATCCAAAATTGTAGGATAGTTTGGCCATTAAAATGCCTTTTGATTAGATTTCTAGCGAGAAGTGTATATTGTACTTTTAAAATCTACGTCCAGTGGATGTGTAGGATCTATAGTTTGATAGATATTACGAAGATTATTTGAGGTCTCGTCAGGAGAACGTGCATACTACGTCTTTCCCCCTATTCATTTCTATTGACGGCAGCGTCCATGTAAAGTTAGCCTCAACCCTCACAGGGTGAAAACAGTATTTCCGGTTTTCATAATAGAAC
>NW_011359420.1:0-2312 GCF_000735185.1 Notothenia coriiceps
CCCCCCCGTCTGCGGCGGCGGCGGTGGTGGTGGCGTTCGCGACACAGAGGGTTTCATCACATAACTTTATGTGGGGCCAGAAGTTGGAGTACCAAACACTGACTGCTGGTACTCATCTGAGTGCCTCACTGAGAAAGTTATGTGCACCCCTGCTTACGTAGAATATAACAGTAACACAAACGTCACTACCTGGCAAAATTACGGCCCCATCCACTTGTAAAAATAATAGTTTCTTCATGTCTTAAAGCTGCTGAACTTCCAGCAATAAATACATCCAGAGTTACGGTTTCTTTACTTCCTCTACAGAAAAAAAAAGGATAAGGAAAGGAAACTCAGAAATCTCAGTTTTAGTGTCAGTCTGCTTTATTTTAATCAAACTATAAATCTTCGCAGGTCATCGATGTCCAGTGACATTTTTGGCCTGTCTGAATATCATAATTGGGCTTCTTATAGATTCAAAAAGCGAAGTTTTCTTAATTTTTTTACGTAATGTGTGCCGAAAACTTTTTATTTTGCCCGCAATTGAAATGACAGCAAATGTTTTTTCCACAAAAAAGTTAGCTGGGTCGTAATTTCACCCGAAAGTGACGCATGTGTTACTCTCATCTATATATTTAAATGCTTGATCAATACAATTATATATACATTAATCAACATTGAGAATAATGTTAGTTACAGGGTTGGGTTAGGGTCTAAATCGCACAAATATAAAGGGTTTATCTTGAGTCAGGACAACAAAGTATTATTTTTTAGCGTGATGTGTAATGACTCAAAGCTATAAATGTGTTTTCTTTACAAGTATTGTATTTTTCATGTATTTTTTTGTGTCTATCAGAACGTATTTGTAGCATTTTGGAATTAAAATCCTTAATTGCTTAAAAAAAAAAGAAAAACAAGAGTGCCAGCAAATACGGATATTTCGTTTTAAGGCCGTCTATTGCTCTCTTTTCTGTGGGTGTTGCCAACTGTGGCTTAACAACAAAATAGCTGCCTTTCACACAGTATGGATTATTCCACGGTTACCAAACGGTTACTACCATCAGTTAGAGAAAAAGTGGAAAACATGTGCTTTAAAAAAAAACATACGGCATTGTGTGCGTGTTATTTTCAGTTGGACAGGAAGTTAGCCTGAATGCTACGTAGCCAGAATACATGTTGTTTCTCAGCACGTTTACTGTACAAAAAGCCCAAATACACACTGTTCTGTCTTTGTATGGGAAGTCGCTTCAAGGTCAAAGTCTCACCTCGAGATTACCGTATAGTCTTTATTCCAAAATTCAGCCTTTTGGATGTTGGATATTTTAAATGGCTTTCGGTTGAACATCAAGTGACTACCATTTATCAGTATACATTTTTTAAGCTAATGCTAGCTAAATAGCATGTTTTTTCAACATGCTGTCTTGCTGTGTCTCAATCTGCATACGTATGTACTTAGATTTGCATTGTTTTGGGTGCATAATGTTCAAAATGTTTAGTATGCAATTGGAAACTTCTCACATTTACCAATGGACATCTTAACTAAGTAGAACAAGTTGCGGGACCAGAAGGGGTTGCAGGTGCGGTGGACACTGCACTATACAAATACAACTATTTAAATTACGTTCACCTTTGATTGGTTTAAAAAAGAAGCCACTGTTAATTGTATCGGGTCAGTTTAGCAGTCTGCTAGCTAACAGCAGCAAATAGATATCAGAACTTTAACACAGCGTCCACACGGCGGCGTGTGTTGAAGCTTGCCGGTGGGCGTGTCTGAAACTCGACCAACAACCAATCACATGAATCTCCCGCCCGGACACACAAGCACGCGGTTTGATTGGCTAGAGCTTGTACTGGCATATGATTTGATTGGCTGACGATCCGTCGAAGCTTCAAAAGTTGAACATTGCTCAACTTTTGAAGCGAGCAAAGCAAAGCGACGGAACCACAATGCAGTTTGGCAAAGCGTGATTTCACCCCATTCAAAGTGAATGGGAAGAAACGTTGAAGCTTCAACCGTACGGGCCGTAAAAGGTCATAACTTAACTTTTGCATTTTAATTGCAAAGTTAATCAAAATGCTACCAATTTCTAACTTGGCCATCATTGGATCTGCTTATAGAGGCAAAGTAGATGTTAATGCTAAATATCACGTGGACTCAAAATTGAAAGGACAGACTTTAGAAAAAATAGGAAGGTCAGTTGTCCAAAATGGAATAAGCTAGTTATTTTGTAATCATCATATTAATAAGATATCTGATCCCCAGAGTGGAAATGCAAGTGTTGCTACAGCAAAACGACAGAAATGAGTACAAATATAAATGTTTAGACATAAAT
>NW_011359421.1:0-1852 GCF_000735185.1 Notothenia coriiceps
TCTATAAGGCTTTTACTTTGAAAAACAATACTTTTCCTGAGCATTCAGTAAGGATACGGTAACTCTATAGGGCTTTTACTTTGAAAAACAATACTTTTCCTGAGCCTTCAGTAAGGATACGGTAACTCTATAGGGCTTTTACTTTGAAAAACAAGACTTTTCCTGAGCCTTCAGTAAGGATACGGTAACTCTATAGGGCTTTTACTTTGAAAAACAATACTTTTCCTGAGCATTCAGTAAGGATACAGTAACTCTATAGGCCTTTTACTTTGAAAAACAATACTTTTCCTGAGCCTTCAGTAAGGATACGGTAACTCTATAGGGCTTTTACTTTGAAAAACAATACTTTTCCTGAGCCTTCAGTAAGGATACGGTAACTCTATAGGGCTTTTACTTTGAAAAACAATACTTTTCCTGAGCATTCAGTAAGGATAAAGTAACTCTATAGGGCTTTTATTTTGGTAAAGCAGCCTCGCCTGGAGCTTCTTGTTTGTGTACAGTACCTGTATGGGGCTTTTACTTTGAAAAATAATACTTTTCCTGAGCCTTCAGTAAGGATACGGTAACTTTATGAAGCTTTTATGTGGAAAACCAAGCGAAACCTGAGCTTTCTGCAACAATTAAGTTACTTTCTGGGCTTTCATTTTGAAATTAGCTTCCTGTTAGTGTACAGTAACTCTACGGGGCTTTTATTTTTAAAAGGTGAGCTGTTCGGTGTCCTTATGGGAGGTTATTCCATAAAAAAGAGGTGTTAAAATATGCTTAAATGAATAAACTTGCCTTGTCCAAAATATCATATCTACCTTAAATAATAACAGCTTGTATATAGCAGGAAAGTTAACTTTAATATCTTATGATTTTAAGAATAGAAGATATTTTCTATACGTGTAAAACTTTGGGAATAAAGTCAAAAGTTTGTCAAAATAGAAAAATCGAAATTATAAAAAAATATGCCATTTAAAAAATAAAAAGTCACATCATTGAGTTAGAGCGAGATCTAATGAGTGTGGACTTGTGTTTGTGAGTGGAAATATGGCAATACAAGAGACAGAGGAGACATCTGAGAGGAACAAACAAACATCTGTTAATAACAAGAAGAAGAGAGAGGACAGAGGGAGGGAAGGAGAACGTGGCGGACGTGTTTTCCCACCAGATAATGAAGACATGATGTAGACTCCCAAATGTTAAACGGATTAACCTTCCCACCCCGAGGACGAGAAGAGGAGAAGTGGAAGTGATGCGGTCACTGTCTGTCGGCCATTATTGGGTTTGTGGTTTCTTCTGAAATGTCTCATATTCTCTGACTGTGAGGGTGTGTGTGATAATTAAAGGGTTATTCAGTAGGTCTTCACAGAACGAGGCCAAGGCAGGTTTTTTAAGATTTAACCTGTAGGTTTTAGTGGAAATGTTTTAATAAAAGTGACCAGAGAATGACTATCCCAGCCTTTAAGCGCGAAGGTGATTTCAGGTGAAAAGAGGGTCTAGACGCTCAGGTAAAAACTGGAGTTAATTTAGTATTTTCAGATATCTTAACAATTTTTTAAACCTGTAATTAATGATGTGTGTTGTATATTTTAAGTAGGTTGTATTTTTAAATGTTTTTATGAATTTTATCCTGTATGTAAAGCGACTGTATGAATAAAATGTATTATTACTAATTCATTGTATTATTTAAATTATTATTTTCATTTTTGTATTATTATAATTATTTTTAAAATTATTTTATATAAAAATATATAAATTAAATGGATAATAAATACTATATATATTTTTTTTCAATTATTATATATATATTTTGTTACTGTCAATTTTTTTCCTGTAACTCAATTTACCAATTCGTCAACTAATCATT
>NW_011359422.1:0-3039 GCF_000735185.1 Notothenia coriiceps
GCTGATACACACACACACACACACACACACACACACACACACACACACACACACACACACACACACACACACACACACACACACACACACACACACACACCAGTGGAAGCATACTGATAACACATTGTTCCAGAGAAGTTATTGACGAGCCGCTTGCTGTGCAGCTCTGCACACGGTGAAAGAACCGACTGACATGTGATTGGACCCGGTGTGATTGTGGTAATTGAAGTGCATTGCTATTGAATTGAATCATCCAATTGTTGCAGCGGTTCAGAATCCACACTGTGAAGGGAGTACAGCTATAACACCTTTTATTGGATGACGACAGCAAACACAATCAGTGGACAGTGGCGCTGAAATATCCACACTCCCACACACACACACACTCGGACACTCTTGACACTTCCAGTCACGGACATCCATTAATCATCCTGGTTTCTCACGACTCCTTACAAGTGTTCTCAGATTTTCTTTTTTTCTCCACGACTCTTTGTGCTCGTCAGGCTCAGCACTCGGTGTTCAATGAACGTCATCAGAACTCACAGGCACTTTAGCGCTAGGGAAGGCTGAAAAACACATTATTATTTAGCGTTTATTAAGCAAGGACCACGCATAAGAAGAACACACAGAACAATCAACAGACTTTACAGACATGAGTGCACGGCAACATGGCAGCAGCCTCTAAAAATGCATGATCTATTTACATATTTTGGCAGTTCTATGGCTGCTTTTGCTTCTTGTCTTGTCCTACCATAAAAACAAACACACAGAATGTATTCCATGTTGTCCTCTGTTTCTCTTTCGTGTCTCACTACTGCAATTTGTAAAAGCCTTTACTGGAACAGAGCCATTGACATTGATATAAGTTCAGCCTGTCCTGACATCAGTCATATTATCTCTACTAGGAAGTAAGTACTTCCTATTTGACCCTCATGTCTGTGAAGTCCCCCAAAAAAGTACTCAAAGGCCCTCAGACAAGTTGGCATGTAAACAAATACATCAACGACAATATGCTTTATTAATAAGACCATTGGTAATTAAATTAAAGTGCAAATGTGGCAGAGCCCTGAATGGCGATGTGTGTGTGTGTGTGTGTGTGTGTGTGTGTGTGTGTGTGTGTGTGTGTGTGTGTGTGTGTGTGTGTAGTAGTACGTAACTTACGNGGTGTGTGTGTGTGTGTGTGTGTGTGTGTGTGTTCCCGTCCTCTGCTGTGGATTAGTGGCTGTAAGACTGTGGCAGCAGTAATCTGACGTGGTAATCTTCTGCCAGTGTGCAGCGGGATTATTAGCCAGATCATGGGATCAGATTCAGACTGGATTTATGCAACTGCCAGGTGTGTGTGTGTGTGTGTGTGTGTGTGTGTGTGTGTGTGTGTGTGTGTGTGTGTGTGTGTGTGTGTGTGTGTGTGTGTGTGTGTGTGTGTGTGTGTGTGTGTGAATCAATAGATGGAAACATTGAGGGCACGGTATTTGGATTTCTGAATGACCGTGTGTGTACGAGTGTGAGTTTTGTCGATTATCACATTTATGTTCCATCGGCTCTCTCACTTCATGACAGCTCATTCAGGATCTGTGTTTCAGCTGCTGAAGGTCACCGTGTGAATGAGAGTGTTTATCTGCAGGGATGAATGAACAGAACCGTGAAGGACAAACAAGAAAAAGTAATTTAAAGTATGAGAATACTTCAACAGAACGGAGGCATTCTGAAAAGTCCTAATGACGTCCTTTTTGTGCTCCAAGTAATGTCTCAGTTTGTTATGTTGTATTGATGATGGCCTTGAATGCTTTTGTACACATGTTATTTTATTTGAAAAGGCTTTTAATAATGTTATTTTTTTGTTTCGGGCATTTAGGCTTATTAAATTTCACTCTATTTTAAAAAGAAACCTTTCTTTGGTGGTCATTTTGTCCAACAACTGCATTATTTTGTGGTGTGAAAGTGCTTATTATCACAGTTATTATTTTTAGATGATTATACACATGCAATATATTCATTAACTCCAAAAGAGACCTTTCCGTAAGTCAGGGGTCTTTTTCTGTTTTGATACAACAACGAGCACAAATCCAGCTCCAATAAAAAAAAATCCCAATTTGGTGTTGAAGAAGTTGAAATATGAGTTGAACTTAAAAACCATCACCTAACAAAGATCTAATCTACTTACCAATCCCTGGTTCCCAAAGCTTGTGGAAACCTTCCCCTAAGACCCTGGCGTCCCCATGCGTTGACAGAATGCATTTTCTGGCAATAACTCATCATCACTAAACTGACATTTGACTGATGATGATGTGAATGAATAATCGATGAGAGCAAATGTTAGAGCCACTTTCCCATCAGGCCTGAATGCTTAATCAAAGCTCCTCCTCGAGTGCAAAGCCGTCAAGAAACATCAGGCACGATAATGTCGTTATGCATCTCCTTTGGATTGGTTTCATTACAGAAATCCATCTGGGAGTAAACCCTATTGATATGACCATATTCTTGTTCTTTACACACAGATTGTATTCAGAATGAAAAGCAATAGCTGTAAACCAGGGGGGTCAAACTCAAACACACAGTGGGCCAAAATAAAAAAATGGGTACTAGTGGAGGGCCGGACTGGTTCAATGTTTATTACAGAACTTATTGAAATGAACTTATTGCACATATTAAACCTGGAACTAACAAAGCTTAAATGATTGCCTATAAAAACAACATTAAACATTAAATAATCAGTTCATTCATTTCTTATGGCTCTATCTGCAGCTTTTCCAGAGTCATTTCTTATGAGTACATTTTCCCACAGGCCAACAACAGCTTCAACAAAACTATTTCCCTCAAAGAGAAACCAAACATGCCCTGTTGTCGTGAGAGAGAAAGTGCAGAAGGAAACATCCATTAAACTCAGTGTGCTGCTCTGTGATGCTAGCTCAGATACTTGGCATCTCATCTTGGGTGCAAGGTCATCAATGTTTGGGCTCAGGCTCTGAGCTGAGGAGACCCTCAGGATGGAGTGAAGGTGCATGCGTGCAATATACCGGCGGGCCAGATCTAATAGGAATT
>NW_011359424.1:0-1803 GCF_000735185.1 Notothenia coriiceps
GGCCGGGTATCCTCACTTCGTGTGTCGTCTTTCATGAGGTCTTGTGAACCAATCTTAGTCTGACCCCTTGCCTGAGACCAATTTGCCATGGGAGACCCTACCAGGAACACAAGGTTCCAGACAACACAGCCCCCAGGTTCATCATGGCACACAAACCTCTCTACCACGGTAAGGTGCTGGTTCTTCAGAGAGAATTTGAATTATATGGAATTATTAAAAGGTTATTAAGTATTATTATGTATCTATCGGGGTTATAATACACTATGATCCTTGCCATTTTTTGGCATTCATTATGATGCCAAACCTGTGCCAAACACATAATACAAATGCTTTAAGAAATGTAAGACAAAATATACAAAAGCATCCTTGCCAAAAACTACAATTGAGTATTCAATATTATTTTCAATTTTGAATCCCACTTTTCCTGTTTAAGCATTTTTAAGACTTTCAAATTATTTTTAAATTAATAAATGTTATTAATGATTTAAGATATATTCAAACCAATGAGAGGAGGGAAGCCTGATATAATAGATTATAAACACAATATAAGTATGTATCTATTGGTAATAGAAAGTGATATATCTAAATAGTCAATTTGTCTAATAATTATATAATGAGTTCTGTTCCGATGGAAAAATACCAAGCAGTGTACAACACCAGGACAAGTAGTGGGATTGTCTCTGTGTGTTAGATGCATTGGATCCATGTCAGCCGTATTTATTTCAGCCTTTGCCTTTTTTCTTTCTCACCAAAGCTTTCCATAAACAGACAGGATATTATGGATAAACATTTGGCTTGTTTGTGTATGTGCATCTAATCACAATATAAAGAGCAAGATAGATTTTGTGTGTTTTTCCACCTCTGAGCATTAATCCCGGGAAGACTTCCTGTTTTGACATGAGTCTTAATCTCTGGGAATCTGTGCGGGGATTAGCTCCTCTCATCCAGCCGGAGCAAAGAAGCAACAGGCAGGAAGTGGAAGCATGGAAAAGAGGGAGATAGAGAGGGAGGGAGTGGGAGTGTTTCTCAGGAAGACTGCGTCTGTGGAGACAACAGTGTAAGGCCGAGGTGTGAAAAAGACAGGGAGGCTTTCAGATTAAAAAAAAAATAAGCGCAGCAATAGTGGAGGGGTTGCCATTCTCTTTGCGTGGGGCTTTACACCCTTCTCCTGTACGGTCGATGAGGTCATCCCAGGTCACTTGCTCAAAATAAATGCTGAATTTGAAAAAGTTAAAATATGTTTTATAAATATTTATGCTCCCAGTGTGGGCGCAGAGAGGCTTTTGTTTTTTGAGAAACTGAAACACACTCTTAGCACCTGTGATAGTGAGGAGTATCTGTTCCTGGGGGGTGACTTCAACTGCACAGAGAACCCTGTGCTGGATAGGAACAACCAGGAACCGCATGCTGCCTCGAAGAGTGCCTTAATAAGATTAACAGAAAGCTTTGAGCTGTGTGATGTTTGGAGGCACTTCCACCCGGGCCAGCGGCAGTACACGTGGGTGCACTCTAGGGATAACCTGTTGTCTCTAGCTAGGCTGGATCGTGTCTATGTTTTTAATCATCACATTAATGTAAGCAGAAGCTGCTCCATCAGTCCAGTGGGAATCTCTGACCATTCCCTCGTACAAGTCTCAGTTTTTATTAATCATGTTAAGTGTAATAGTGCGTATTGGCACTTTAATGCTTCTCTGTTGGCCGACAACCATTTTAAAAATGTTTTTAAATTATTTTGGGAAAACTACCGTTTATCTAAGAGTGAGTACAATTCTCTTCAGCAGTGGTGGGATGTAGGTAAAGTGA
>NW_011359425.1:0-1457 GCF_000735185.1 Notothenia coriiceps
CTGGTCGCCTCTGAGCTGCTCTTTATACGGCGGGCTTCAGTGTGTGTGTGTTTCTGTGTGTGTTTCTGTGTGTGTGTGCTTGTGTGTGTGTGTCTGCAGCTGTTTTTCTGAGGGATGGGGGAGAGAGGAGCGAAGAGGAGGAGCCCCCCCGTTGGTCCAGAGAGGAAGAGGAGGAAGAGTCGCTGCATCATTTCAATTTCAGCCTGAAAAACGAGTTGGACAAAACCAGGTGAGTATGGAAGGTAATTAATGCCTGGAGAAAATAATAAACCCCAACTGCAAAATTGTGAACATTGTTTTCAGTTCAGAGTCGGGGATGGAGGAGGGGAGCAGTGGGACTTCAGAAGAGAAAACTCCATGGAGGGAAACTGTGAAGAAGCACCTGAGAGAGGAAGAGGAAGGCAGTGAACAGGAGTCGAGTGACGGTGAGTGCTTGCATATAGAATTGTTGTTAAATCAATACTTTATGTAATTGTTATTCATGTCTTCAGCAGCAGGAAGTGGAACGCCTCAGTCTGAGACCTTGCCCCCAAGACATGGCTCCGCCCCTGATGAGGAAATGTCCCCGGCCACACATGCCGTTGTCACGGAAACCGCTCCCAGGGGGCGGGGCTCGTTTGACGCCATTACCCCAGATCTGCCGCCATATAAGGGCGTGGGGTCAGAGACAGAGGGGGCGGAGTCTGAGGAGAGGAGGACAGTTGTTCCTGCTGACAGGAAGCAGAAGAAGACTTCAGCCAATCAGAAGAAAGCTACAGGCGATGATGTCATTGATAAACACCTGTCCAAACTGACCTCCGACCTCCAGAGGGTCTCAGTGAAGGAGATCCAGGAGAACCAGGAGAATGCGCCGTATGTTCCACACGCTCTGGCCTTCAAACGAGCATACGCTATTAAGGTACAGACCCCCCCTTACTCTGTAACGTGGTACCACCCCCCTTACTATGTAACATGGTACGCCCCCCTTACTCTGTAACGTGGTATTCCCCCCTTACTATGTAACATGGTACGCCCCCCTTACTCTGTAACGTGGTAACCCCCCCTTACTCTGTAACATGATATTCCCCCCTTACTATGTAACATGGTATTCCCCCCTTACTCTGTAACATTGTAAGACCCCCTCCTTACTCTGTAACATGGTATGCCCCCCCCTTACTCTGTAACATGTACGACTCCCCCCCCTCAGTAAATTGGTCTCTCCTGTTTCAGAGGCGCTCCCTGAGGACCCCCGCCCCTCAAAGACGGACCACCTCATGTCCCCCTCTGGCGTCGGGGGGGATGTTTCTCCCCCAGGAGCCGTCGATCCTCAGCCTGAAGGAGGCGCTGTTCCTGAGGGGGGGGGAGGAGGAGAAGGGGGTAAGGAGGCGGGTCCCGGGGGGGCGGAGGCGGAGACGGGAAGAGCTGCAGAGGCTGCATCGAGCTCAGGTGAGGGGGGTCGTTCAGGTGAGGGGGGGCGC
>NW_011359426.1:0-1674 GCF_000735185.1 Notothenia coriiceps
TAAATAAAAAATGGTCAGTAATATCAATTCAAAAACTCAGAAAATCTCCCAGGAACTCAAAATATTGAAGTTTTTAGAACTTGTTTTTTCATCCCGAAGTTTACAGTACTTATTGTTTTAATTATTTTCAACATTTAAGTTTATAGTGAGAATGAAATAAATATATATTACGTATATATGACTGAACTAGATATAATATGGACAAAACATGATATATATGTATAGAATAAATAAATAAAAAACTCCGCTTAACATTTTACTGTTTAACTAATTCTATAAAAAAAATGTTTTTGCCACATTTCAGTTCCAACATCAAACTTAATGTTTTGTGGATTGCATCAAATCAGCATAATTTCCAACATCAACTAGGCCAAATATTAAAGGAAGAAAAAAAATACATTTAACACAACGTTACAATCACTGAATGCAAGATCATCTTTATGTTTAACGTACATTTGATCCAGGATTAAACTCTGTATTTAATTTTAGGAGGGACTGGTGCACAAATATCTATTGGGACCAGAGGATGCGCTAGACTGTTTCGCTGCCCGTCATTTTTACAGACAGGATCGTAAAATGTCCTTCAAAATCCAGTATTACCCGTCGGACTTTACACAACTCTGACAAGAGGGGGGAGAGAGAGAGCCTCGCTGCGGGGAAGCTTTTGCGCTGTTCCGAGTTTGTCCTAATCTGTCAAAAGGAAGGACTGCTTTCAGATTTTTCCGTCATTGTTAAAACTAGTCAGTCATAGACGGAAAATATTCGGTAACGCGCCCTCTGATTGGGACCCTGTATCTCAAATGTGTTAGTATTTGTAATTGTTATTTGGTTAAAGGTATAATAGAACAAATCCAAAAAGATACTATTTACATGATACATATTCAAAGTAATTGCATTTTTCTTTTAAATCAATTTTAATGCAACGAGGAACTAATATCCAGAATAGAAAAGTGAGTCCAAAAAGTCAAACTCAATGAAAAGAAAACTTAAAATAGGATGAAAAAAATCTTCTGGGTCGGTCTGGTCGGTGTGTTTCTGCAGAGGCCTTTTCCTCTTGGCAGCAGCTCTCAACGTTTCACTGTTTATGTGGAAGATCAGAGGCGGTGACTCACTGCCCGTCACATTTACACCACTAAAGAGACGCTTTGTTTACAGCAGTTTAGGTAGCGGTCAAACGGGTCGGATTCAGAAGCCTCGCTCACACACACACACACACACACACACACACACACACACACACACACACACACACACACACACACACACACACCAGACATACATACCAGATTCATATAAATACTTATACATATCCATGGATACATATGCATAAACACACGCACATGTCACCACAATGTACTGTTTAAATATAGACACACACACACTTGAAATGAAGTGCTGTGTGTGTGTGTGTGTGTGTGTGTGTGTGTGTGTGTGTGTGTGTGTGTGTGTGTGTGTGTGTGTGTGTGTGTGTGTGTGTGTGTGTGTGTGTGTGTGTGTACGTGCATGCGTGTTTATGTCACGCTCCTTTGTCTTCCTGCACACAGAAATCTGGCGCTGGCTTCCACTAGTCAATCAACAGCTCTCTACTGTGAAACATGATAGTCACTGAACACACACACACACACACACACACACACACACACACACACACACACACACACACATACACACACA
>NW_011359427.1:0-5337 GCF_000735185.1 Notothenia coriiceps
TGATGTTCAGGTGTATATCAGTATGTAGTGTCTCTACTTTAAAGAGTCGGTTCAGTATGTAGTGTCTCTACTTTAAAGAGTCCTCTCCTGCTGATGTTCAGGTGTATATCAGTATGTAGTGTCTCTACTTTAAAGAGTCCTCTCCTGCTGATGTTCAGGTGTATATCAGTATGTAGTGTCTCTACTTTAAAGAGTCCTCTCCTGCTGATGTTCAGGTGTATATCAGTATGTAGTGTCTCTACTTTAAAGAGTCCTCTCCTGCTGATGTTCAGGTGTATATCAGTATGTAGTGTCTCTACTTTAAAGAGTCCTCTCCTGCTGATGTTCAGGTGTACATCAGTATGTAGCGTCTCTACTTTAAAGAGTCCTCTCCTGCGGTGTATATCAGTGTGTGCTGTGGCACCTCTTTTCACCCTCTGTCTGAAACCAGAGCCCAGTCTGCTCTGATTGGTTAGCTGGCCGGCTCTGTTGTGATTGGTCAACCGCTCAGAGATGTCCCGCCCCTTAGCCTACAGTATCACGTACCAACACTAAAGATGCTAAAAGACCCGAAGTATGTGACGTTTGCGTTTCAACGGAGGATAAAAGCTTTTATGCGCAAAGCAAGCGGAGCACACAGGTGAAATAAAAGCAGCAAAGAATCCAGATGAGATCCTGTACCTGTGAAACATCTCAGCAGTTTATTGACTGTAAAAAAAAAAAGAGCATAGTGTTTGGCATGACAACAAAAAACAACCCATGGTTCTGACTCTGAAGATGTTTGGTGACAGAATCTGCCTCGACTTGAGAAGGAGAAACGAAGAGCTCCTCCGACTCTTTAAGACTGAAGAAAGAATACAGCTTCACCTCATCTCCAACCATTTGTGTTTGCTAGTGGCACATTTCTGCACAGTAAAGAGTAAGTGTGGGGGGGGGGGTCACATGGGCACAGAATGACTTAGCGTTTTAGTGTGTGATAATGGTTCCAGGGTTACAGTACGTTTACGAAACAGAGTGCAAAGTTTCATTCTTCGGCCTCAAAGCAGCAAACATCTGGACCAAGTGTCAAGTTTCTCTTTCACTTTTAAAACTGGAAACCAAAAGCAAAATCACCAAGACTTTTTCTCATGTGTGTATTTAAAATATCCAATGAACAGATCAGAATCATCAAGGGATCGATTGTTAACGCCATGGATTATACCATAGAGTTTCATGGTTTAGCAATGAAGACAAATCTTCTTCCACAGGGCAGTTTGAAGGGAGTGGGGGTTCAAAAAATAAAAAAATAAAAATGAACCATGCTACTCTAATTCTTTTGTGAATGAATATTGCACTAGTACTGTTGATGCTTAATACATGAATATCAAATACGTAAAATACATTTTAATTTCAAATTTGAGAGCAAAATCATTTTTTAATATATTTTTAGCAGCAGCTTTTTTGTGCATCACTTTAATTATAATTTAACTACTTTAATTGATTGCTCACGACAATTTGAAATGTATTAAAAGACAGTATTTAAGGCGTCCTTACATTGCAGCTATCCCAGTAAGTAAATACACTAACACAGCAAACCAAATGGGTTTTAAACAATCGTAATTTCTAACCCTTTGATGATTTTTGCTGTCATAAAAATCGGTGAAAATGGAAACGTCTTTTACACATTAGTCTCAAATGTGCTGTATTTCTCAATAACTGATTTGAGAAGCTTGACACACTGTCCAGACATTTCACTGATTTGTGTGCTATGACTGAGCCAAGACCAACAGAACCAGCTGTAGTGTTTGGTAAAATAAAAATCGGACATCTGTTAAAAGATGCTTGTGTTTGATGACGTGTTGAGTGACGCTGTAATACTGAAGAAAAACTGCTCCGATTGGAAAACAAAGACAAAAAACCAGCAGATAAAAGGGCACATTTGTCTCTACTTTAAAGAGTCCTCTCCTGCTTGTACAGTTCAGATTAAAGGCCTCATCGGAGATCATTGGACATTCATTGGGTCGTACCATCTGATTGAGCAAGCAAGAATAGGGGGGTTTGTGGAGCGATGTAGCAAAAAGTGGACCGCTTAAAGCGCTGGAGTGCAACAAGACAGATGCATTAGCGTCCTTTAGTCCGTCATTCAAAGCACGCACTCACTCGGTTCGACGTGAATAATCAGAAACCGCAATAAAGTCGGCGAATTGTAACTTCCTGCAGAAAGGATTTGCTCAATTATGTGAAAAAAGCGCGAAACAAAAAAACAATCTGCTGAAGCTAAATGATTAGCTGTGGCGCTACGCTAAGTCCCGACAGGATGCAGTATGTACATCTGAAATACACATTGGTGTTTATAGATAGCTCTCTAATATATTAATGTACAAAATATAGAATCTTAAAATATCTGATAGGGTTTGGTGTTCTGAAGTCAAAATACAAAATGTCGAAGAATTTGAAAAAAAGCTCTTCTTTGACATCCTCTTTGTGTTTCGTGTGTACGCTGATGATACCGTGGCTTATGCATTTAAACGAGAAGCTTTCTGCTAACACTGCGGAGCGTTTTCCCATCCGTCAGACACACTTTTCTCCGATAGGACACAGCTGTACTTTCTGATCAGATATTGGTAAAAGGACGGGTCGTGCTGCGGTGCTGAGCGTCCACACTTTGTACCACGACAACATGGACAAAATGTGTTTCAACATACAGAACATAAAATCATACACATAAAAAAACGTCTGTGTTTGACATGTTTTCAGCGGGTGAAAAGGCAGAGAGAGAGAGAGAGAGAGACAGGAAGTGGCATGTTTGTCCCAAAACCGTCTGTAAAATGGGAAAGCGAAGAGGAATATTCTTCGGTTGCTCTGATTGGACATTGGACATCTTTGGTCTCAATGGCAGATTCAGGCGAGCTCGGCCTCTTTTCATAGAGTCTCCTGCGCTGGCTTTGAGCCTCGGGGTGATTTTCCTCATCCTATCCTCAGCAGGTTTTTGAGAATCGGCGCTTTGTTTAGTCTCAGTCCGCCATAGCCTGCAGGAGGCGGGGTTAACGCCTGACCCCAGTGTGTCTGTCTGTCACTCAGCAGAGGTTAACTGCACGGGGGTCCGCTGGTGAGGAAGTAGGTCATCATCTCCCCTTTGCCCTTCACTGTGACCAGCCCTCTGTACTCCAGGGTGTAGTTATAGGAGCTCAGCACCTGGTACATGTCCGCCGTCACCTGGGGACACAAGAGGGTGAAGGAATGGCTTATATTTAATTCACTTTTCTATGTTTGTTATTCTAATTTTTTAATTGACCTTTTTCATATAGAACAGTGAAGTACTGGCGGTACACTGCATCAGCAAATCCCTCTCCCCCAGGGTCCTGCCATTGACATTACAAAACATGATATGGGAGAAAAAAAAGGTAAATCAAATAAATAGATAGATTAATTAAAAAGTCCATCCGCAATGGAAAAATTAAAAGCGTGTGATTCTTGGTTAACTTTGAAATTAAATAAAGTCTCTATTGGCTTTTATGTGTGTTTTATTCACTTTTCTAAGTATGTCTCATTATGATGGATTTGTTTAGCCCCTTATGATTCGGTATTCATTTGGGGATTAGCTTACATTAAAGCTTAATCTGCTTTAAAATGACAATATTACCAGGCTTGTCGAGTAATGGATTACATGTAAAATATTTACGTAATCAGTGTGGGGGAAACTTCTGTAGCAATGGAGAGTCAGGACTCAGAGAGGCACGAGGAGAGCTGGAGCTGTGACGGCAAACACTGACGGTTTATTTGGAGTTACGGCCGGAGAATTCACAAGACAGGTGGTGTGTCACGAGTCGACACAGCGGTTGCCAAAACCAATTCTGAAGAACTCTTTCTGCAGCTCGAGGTTTTAACTAGTTCGGAGTGTAATAATCAACATTCTTTATCAGCGAGACCCTGGACCCTGAATTTAACTAGAGCTCTCGTCCATAGGAAAGAATGTGCGCCAGGGAACCTTCGTCTCTGAACAGTAAACTACCTCATGGCGGCTTTTGCTCTGTCATAGGTAGATGGCAACAACAATGCGCCCAAGCTGCTCCTCCTTAAGAGAGACAGCAGCAATACCCAATATTGCGGCAGTAATCTTAAACAAAGTGCCGCGAGGGACTAAACAAGTCCGCGCAAAAACTCAGTCTTTCCAAAAGTATGCGTTTGACCTTTTATTCCCAAAGCAAAAATGCAATATTCCATATCCATATGCGTGTATCCTTGTATCCTTGTATGCGTGCGTTCAACAAAATTGTCCTTCTCTAGCTCACTCCCCCTTCTATTACCAAGTGCGCAGGTAAAAGCAACCGGATATAAGCACAAACGTCACCACACAAATCCAATGACACGCCCACCACCTAAAGTGACTCAAAAAACATGTGTCGTAACAAACACAGAAATGGCTTCATATGTGGCTCCTACAAGAGCATTGTCAGTTTTTACCTCAGAGACAGAAACGGTTCATACCTGTTGTCCTGTGCGTTCTTCCTGCAGCACTTCCCATTTCTCCCTTTCTGTTTGGAGAGCGGCTCGATATTCTGGTAATGACGTCAAATCTTCAATCCAGCGATTGTAGGCCCTGGTTACTGCACCTTCAACCTGAAACACCACCAGTAAGTGTTAATCCCTGATGAAGGCAAGATATCTCAAAACATTTGGGGAATACAGCATTGTGTTTTATTTAATTTGATAACTATTTAGTTTGCTTATTTCATCATCATCATCATCATCATCATCATTTTATTTAACATTAATCAACATTTCTGTAAATGTGACAGTTCGCCGAGAGGCTATTTTTCATCTGTAGTCCCTGGACAGATTTTGTAAGTCACCCTAAGGACACATTTCATTTTAAACAAGTAAGTACAATCAAATAAAAGCATGCAACATACAGTATTGGAAATCTTAATAAATCATAATCCTCATCATAAATAGTGGGATGAATCAGCTAAATCACATAGTTCAGAAATCTAACAGAGTAAACAAGAGCTAGCAAGTCTTGCTGCATTGGATTGATTCATTTCGGACTATAAGGCGCACCTGAATATAAGCCGCAGCAGCTAAATTGAATGATGTGTACATATATAAGCCGCACTGGACTATAAGCCGCAGGTTTTTTAATGTTTAATTACCATATGTAAGGGTTCGTGCACAGAGGGGATTGTCGGGAAAGAGATGGCTGTTTGAGGAAGCTCCCATTTATTAACATTTCAACAAACAAGTTGAATATTTGCATAACGTATTCAAGTGTTACCATTTAGTGCAATAGTAGCTACAGAACATGTACTGTGCTGTGTAAACTGTACTGTATCACATAGCGTTTCAGACACACAAACTTTTCAACTTTCAAACTTACAC
>NW_011359428.1:0-2463 GCF_000735185.1 Notothenia coriiceps
CGATATATTTGATTCCCTGTTTTATGTAATATAATTTGTGGAACCAAATAAAGTATTCAAATGTGTGATCAGGTTCAGTCAGCAGTCTGGAGAGAGAGAGTCCCGAACCAGGAGAGGCGAGCGAGGAAGAGACGCTTCACTACTGCCCCCCCAGGGTAAATATATATAATAAATACCTTCCAACATGGTGAATATAGATATAAACCCGTCTACACTGCAAAAACTGAACCGTTGACTTTCATTAAATGTATTATGTTAACAGATTTCACACACCTGTATTAGGTTAGTTGAAAGCAATAATTAGGTTCAACTTCATATCATTGCTTTCAACTAACCTCATACAGTTAATTGAATTTTGTTAACATAATACATTCAACTACAGTCAACGGTTCAGTCTGTCTGCGTACATTGAGCTCCACTGTCTGTAGCAATGTAACGCTGCCATCTTGTGGACTCTTTAACACACACTCCTGTCGGCTTATAGGGAAGCATCTCCGCTGTGAGTCTGGACATTTTGCTAAAATGCCGACTCATTTCAAGGTTTCTGATCTCATTCCTGCACCTCTACTCTCTAACGTTGACTTTCATTAAATGTTTTATGTAAATACTATTTCCAATAATTGTATTAGAGTTGAAAGCACCTAATTATTTTTTAATTATATTTAAAGGTGGGGTAGGTAAGTTTGAGAAACCGGCTCGAGATACACTTGTTGTTATATTCCATGGAATGCTCTTAACATCCCGATAGCAATGAATATCTGAAGTGCTTTGACAAGAAATCCATAAAAAGATTTCATCTCTGGAAGCCGTGGAGCTGTAAAAAGCACGACCAATCATCTGAGCCGGCTAAAGCAACTGGATGGCCTACCTGCCTGTCAGCCTTCCATCTGTGCACAAACTTATCTCGTGCCCTCATTGGTCATGTGCGCGTTCGTGTGTGTTGGAGGAGGGGCTCTGTGAGGAAGTGGCAGATTTTTTCCAGCTGTGTATTTTCAAATTCTAGCCACTCGAGCTGGTTTCTCCAAAATTACCTACCCCACCTTTAATTGTATTGCTTTCAACTTAATATATTTAGTCAACGTCAATGTCAGTGTATTTTGTACTTTTTACCTCACTAGCTTTTAAGATTAAACATTTAAACAATGGCTTTTATTACAATATTTTCATTCAACACAACACCAGTGGATTCCAACCTTTTTGGCTTCTGACGTTTTTGTAAAAAGTAGTTTAGACCAAGTTACATTTCGGTTATTAAATACAATTTTCACACTAATATTCACCTGATTTCATGTCAATAATCATCCAATATCCAATCTGTTCATGTAACATGTGCGTCAGAAAATAATATGTATACCAAAATCCAAACATCATAAAAACAAACATCCAAGCTAGAAGAAGTTTACTTCTGCTGGAAAAACAAAGCCTTTAATGATTAAATTACCAACATCATGGTTACTGGTTCATTGTCTCTCAATTGAATTGCTGTAGCTCGAGGCAAAGCAAAAACAATTAAAAATAGACCTAATTAAATGACTACTGGTAGATAAGAATAAGGTTTTGTTTTCCCTCACTCAGTGAAATGTTTGCAGGATGAAGCCAACTGTTTTGTTAACGTTATACAGTATGAAAAATCGGAATGACTAGTAATGCTTTTCACCCCTTAAATGGGAAATCACACATAAATATTTGGGAAGATTTAATGAGATTAATTACACCGTTATTACAGTCATGTTACACCATCATTAAACCTGTATCACACCCATTAGACCCATATTACACTGTTCTTAGACGCATATTGTACCTATGTTACACATCGACACAGCGTATCAAATGACTGTCTTCCCTAGGATACAGAAACCATTTAAAGAGCATCTTGCAGGTTTTTATTTTTTCTACATTTATGCTTAAACTTGCTTGAAAATTACAATTAAAAAAGTGAATGTAGGATTTCATATGTTTTAGAGACATAAGGGCAGGAATTCAGAGGGAAAGGAGCAATTTTGAGCTCTGCCCTTAAAAATTGCTTTTTTTTAAGGTCATACGTCAAACGCGTCATATTACATCACGCAGGGGACACATCTCCGCTCTCTGACCGCGGGTATAGTAGAGTTGCGTTGAGTAGAGCGGTTGTGTTTTAGTGAGCTGGTATTTTTCGGTAGTTTTACATTGCATTTCACCATTTGTAATCATGGTGCAGTATTGTGTTTGTGCAGGTTGCACAAATACCAGCCTGTCAGGACATCGAGTCCACAGTAAAAAGGACCGGAGCTAGCGTTCGTTCCTGGGTGCGAGGTGCATCCACCTCCCTGCAGCACATACTCTCCACAGCTTTATCAGGAAACCGTATTACATCTCTCTCCCCCCCTTCGCTGCTCTCTCTCTCTCCCCTCCGGTTCACGGCACCGTAAGACATAGTGTGGAGTTGCATTAGGTAACGCTGTGGTGGCTGTACTGCTCCAGCCG
>NW_011359429.1:0-2009 GCF_000735185.1 Notothenia coriiceps
TGGTTTGTACTCCAGGAGTTCGTTTTCCATAAAACATGGATGTGTTAATTTTTTCTCCTGAGCAAAAATAAAGGGCAAAAATTGCATTTATATTCAACATTGTAACTTTATAAGGATTATAGAAAGTTACTAGAATTGTATTTCCTATAGAAATTGTGTATGACTACCGCTAAATATAGTATTGTTTAGATACGGCCGAATGTAGCCAATATGAAGCCGATTGTAACCAATGTAGACAATATGGCCGAATGTAGCGAATTCGCGACACACAGAAAAACTTCAAATAACTTCCGAAATATCTGTCAAAACTATTCTATTCTGCTTCGTTAGCTGCACAAACAAACAATAAACAGCAAACATATTTTTTTTTTCAATAACTTACCTCAAATAGGAACGTATCTATTCGTATTTGCCTTCTCCACTCATTAGCGTCTAACCGGATATGCCCGCCTCCGTCGACCGGATGTAGCTCCCACTTTGACCGGTCCTACTAGAAACAAGTGCTTTGCAAAACGTTCCTAGGTCCGTATCGAAGAGACATGAACCGGCATTGGGGGAACACATGCACGATCTCGGCTGCATTTTTAATAGAAGCGGTTTGAGGCGAATTCGCGACAATAGGCGTTAAGGGGTTTTAAAGAGTGTTTCACCACTGGGTTTCTGATAGATTTGATAGAGGGTAGTGGAAGTTTTGATCTAAGCAGTGCAATATATCCTCTGTGCAACTCCTGTGAAGTTGGGAAGAGCCATACCCCATTAGCCTTGCTTTTTTGCAGGTGGGCATGCGTGAGACGGAGAGGCTTCCCCTACCATATCTATGAAGTAATAAGGGAATCCAAATGACAGCGATGACCACTGTGTTATTGTTTGTTTCACCTGATTTAACAGAACAAGCCAATTTCCTCTGAATATGTTTTTGTATTTCTTTGTAACAGAGAAACCCAGATAAGACAGCTTGTTATTTTCAATTTGAAAACGCAGGTAGGTTAGGTTTAAGGCTTATGCTTTGCTGTTGATTGTAAAGAGTTTCCTTTTGTGACGGTTTAATTTGTATCCTGACAGGTGACCAAACCGACCAAGCTGACATGGAGGTAGGCAGAGAGGTGCTTGATTCATCGGCATAATGTGGCTGTGGCGAGCCGTTAGAATGGCTAGATCAAAGAGCATGGGGCTCAGGGGGCAGCCCTGCTGATTTAAAAGTAGTAGTTTAATCGACAAAGCAATGTTTGGTCAAAACCCAAATTTGTCCAAAACACAAAACAGGTAGTTCCCCTGAACCCGGTCAAATGCTTCCACAGAGTCATAGGACATAATTCTCACATGTCCAAATCAGCAATGCTTATGAGTGTGAAGCAACAGTATCTGCTGCCCAGCTGCTTTAGTATGAAGTGTAACTTCAGCTCATGAAAGCTCTACAGCAGGGGTGGGGAACCTCCGGCCCCCGGACCGTATACGGCCCGCGAGGCCATTTGCTACGGCCCTCGAGGTAATTTATAAACAAACGCAAAAAAGAAAAAAATTAAAGAAATCGAGACTGCAAAAAGATTAAACAGGCGTGTGCCTGTTTTTCCTGGCCAAGGTCAGGGTCCTTGAACACAACACGAGCCTAACGTGTCATCACGTGGTATATGTCTCGTCTGACAGGGGAGCATGGCAGGGGAGCACCAGAACGTCACTTCGGCACTTCCAAAAATTGCAGTACCCATAAGGAGCCGTACACATGCCGCAGTTTCTGCGTGGCTGTGTCTTTAGTTGTAAACCCAGTGGCGATCTGTTCATCTGTCATACTGATCATACAGACAATAACTTTGTTGTTATTAGCATCTGGTTAGCTAGCTATGCTAACGAATATAAGAAGCTTTTTTTCCAACCAGTGAGGTAAAGGCACATCTTTATATGATCATTATAGTTCTAAAAAACAAGAGAATAAAGTAAACAGGTATAAAATACTATATGACAGTAAATAAAAGTTATTAATAAACAAGAATACAGTTTGAAAGGGGAGTGAT
>NW_011359430.1:0-1598 GCF_000735185.1 Notothenia coriiceps
TGTGTGTGTGTGTGTGTGTGTGTGTGTGTGTGTGTGTGTGTGTGTGTGTGTGTGTGTGTGTGTGTGTGTGTGTGTGTGAAAAAACTTTAAAAAATGGCCGATTTTGTCCCTAATACTTCTACACCTGTCCTTGACAAAGGTTTATTTGAACACGAGAACAATCTAAATCTCGCAAATAGTCAGTTCACACTTTGTGGGATGTATTTCTGGGGACCAAAGTGGTGCAATTTGTAGAGTTGTCGTACTCGAGAACGGTCTTTGTTTACAGAACGGTCTTGAGATCACTTTTTAAAGGTCTTGGTCTGGTCTTGGAATCGTCTGCGTTTCTACTCGGTCTTGTCTCGGTCTCTGACTTATAGGACTCGAGATCTTATGTCTGGGGATGTGCTTGGATGTGAAACACCCTGTTTCAAATGCAACCAAGAATCACTTTTTGAATAAATATGATGAAGTTGAATTTATGTATTACTGTTTGTAAGTGGGTCTTTTTATAATGATGTGGATGTTTCAGAACAAATGGACTACGGTATCTTCCACATTTTATTGTAAGTGTATTATGTAGTGTTGGATTCACACTAGTCTGGTTCCGGTCTTGACTCTGTCTCGACCTCTTAAAGTCTTGGTCTTCTCTTGGTCTCAGTAAAGGTGGTTTTGACTACAACACTAGCATTTTGTGACACATTTAATCCGAGTAAACTTTGATTAGAAAGCTAATATAATGCCCGATTTGCATTAGCAAGACACAGGCACTGCACTAGTTATAAATCATGGAATGTAAGCTCAAAATAATTCCTCCTTAAGCTGCATTCACATGATACACATATTGCTCTTTTCTATCGTACGCAGATCTTCAGGTATTGCTAAGAAATAGTATTGCGTGCGGGGGGGAGGGTGCAATACACTAGTTGTTGCCACTTCTAAGTCTCTTATATAGGGAGATATATCTTCCCCTGGTTTAGTATTGTTCATTTATTTAGTCTCTCAAGTAATATAAACCTGTTATAATAATTACTTTTTATGTTTACAGTGGATTGAATGTGAAACGTAAAGAAGGCATTCACATGGAGCACATTATCATCCCGATCTGAAATATATCTCACAACATTACGTAACAAAATGGTAATTGAGCATATGGCCAGCTGATTAAATTACAAATTAGGTGTCTGTGACACACTGTTGGGATCTTATTGATGAATCAATTGTACCATAATGAGGCTAATTGCCCCCATTTGACTTCTAGCAATTAGATGCTGCACTGAAGTGAAGGGATACATTGAACATTCGCCGTAACAACAGATATATATTATTATTAATGAAGTCTCGTAAGTCAATACATTTCAATATTTATGGGATGTTAAAGGTCCCATGTCGTGGCCATTTCTCCTAATCATAATTCCATTGTTGAGGTTTACTAAAATAGATTTATACTGTGCAATTTTCCAAACTCACATTGGTTTCTCATACAGCATCTCTGTATAGTATGTGTATTCACTCTCTGTCCTACACGGCTTGTTCCTCCCCCCCCTCCCTCCCTGTGAGCCCAGTGGCCGTCAGCGAGACAGCGAGACACAGCGAAACCCAGCCCGAAACCCACACAC
>NW_011359431.1:0-2916 GCF_000735185.1 Notothenia coriiceps
GCGGGGAAGCAGTGTGTGGACCTGTCAGCGCAACTCACATGATGCCGAATTTAACAAACACATTTAAATAATTGGTTTAAACGGCATAATAATAAGGACGATCGTCCGTTCTGTGATTCTCCAGAGCACACATGCTATGATATTAGGGTCATGCAGAGTGAGATGAGATCGCTGTCCCTTTAAGAGAGAGAGAGAGAGAGAGAGGGGTGTGGCTTGTGCATGTGTGTTTGTGGATGGTAGAGCGACAGTGAGAGAACCTATGGAGAGAACGTGTGTATGTTTCTGGAAGTGAAACGAGGAAGCAGAAAAACAGAGGTCTGTGATGTATTTTGTGAAACAGAAGAACAGCTAAATAAATGCAACGGCCTCCCAAGAAGAGCTCGCCTCTCTCTAAAGTGGGTTATTGAACCTGAAGCTTGTTGCTTCTGCCCTCCTCGACTACGGTCTGGGAGCCGACAGGAAAGTTCAACACACAGATGGCCAGTCCGCCCCTTTGTAGCATATTATGTCGATGAGAGATGAGCAGATCGCCACTGGGCTTTCAACTAAATACACAGCCACGCAAAAACTGCGGCATTTGTACAGCTCCTTATGGGTACTGCAATTAGTGAAGTGCTTTCCTCCGTGGTGAAACGATCAGCACTGCACCACGGAGGAAAGCGGCAGAAAGTCACCTGGAGATAAAAAGAGCGGGGCTGCGTTGCGTGCATGGCTTCCTTCTGCAGGTAACGGGGAGACGCACTCTGGCGGCGATCTCGTTCAGGATCCGAAAATACAATTTAAATATTTTTGCACACTTATTCCACTTATTCCTAGTGTGCCACTGGTTACGGTGCCGCGTGCCAATACTGGCACGCGTGCCAGGGGTTGCCGACCCCTGTGCTACAGTATCTAAACATTGACATGTAAAGCAAACATGTATCATATCCAATTCCTGCAATAACAGTATTGCTATTTTATTTGACAAAATTCCTAGATATTTTTAAACAAAAAAGTACATTTTTGGATTTAAGATGCCATGTTCCAGCGGCTACATGGACTTATATTGCACATTTTTAATTCAACTTCTCATGTTTAAATAAATGTGTATTTTTCTTTTTGGAAACTGTCACATAATTTAATTTCCCCTCGGGATAAATAAAGTATTCTGACTCTGATAACTATCACCTCAGGTCACAATTATAATGATAATGTTTTATCATGCTAGTTTTTGTGCATTTAATGTTTTTTTTATTTAATATTATCATTTATTTTTATTATTAATATTTCTTATTTTTATTTTCTATTCTCTTTCCCTTAGTGTGCGTCTTCCTCCTCCCTTTCACATGTCCACCTTATAGATATTTGTCGTGCACAAGATACAAAACTCAATAACAGAGTTCACTTTTTAAAGCGTGAGGAACACAAGCAGTAATCACACCGGATCTCTACTTGTGAGGACACTTACTGAAATAATGCATTCCCTTACTCCTTACTCCAACCTTAATCCATCACAACAAATGCTAAACCACAACCCTTGCACTTTCCTTAACCTTATTGTAGCCCTTAAATCTACTTCTGCACCCAAAAACTAGCTAAAATGTCCTCACAAGGTAGAAACACATGTACACACACACACACACACACACACACACACACACACACACACACACACACACACACACACAAGCCACATTGGTACTTACAGGAACGACGGTAGCCATGTTCAAGGGTTGATGCTCTCTGGTAAAGAAATTGCATGCAGAATGAGAATAGTTGCCTTCTTATAGATGCTGACATGACCAGGCCAGATTATAGGCCAATCATCTTCAGAGGACAAAAAATAACCCCGCCTACTTCTGACATCACCATGGTAAGATCCCACATCCACGAGCTTGTTGCTTCAGGTTACAAAGACACTGATACGCAGTCTATTATTGAGGAGTCTTTTGTTATCCAGGGTATATTTAGAAGTGGCTGTAAATCTGGGAATAAAGAGAGAAAATAGTGGAGCATGATAATTCAGAGAAGACTTAAAGGACAGACTGATGTCAACAGAGAAGGGAGAGCTGATAGAATGGGCGAGGAGAGAAGAAAAAAGAGTGATGAAGGGGGAAACCAGGTGGACAACAATAGGTAGTAGACAGGCGTCACACAGTGTAAGGTGATGTGTCTGAACAATGTGAAGTATTGGTGCGTGTCCATTTCAATCAGTACATTATTACACATCAATGATGGGAAGAGACAATAAATATGTGACACACTATGATGTGTTTTCTAGTTTGTATAGAAACGAAACAGGAGAAGGGTTGAAAACTCAACGCGTCTCTTTTAACCGTCATTCAAACTCATTGTCTCAGCAAATAAACTGAACATTTAATTTGCCAAAGATACCAAACGATATGCAGGCATGCACAATTTTAATTATACGATTTATTCTGGTGTGTGGGAGAGAAACTCCGTCTGGAGGGAACATTAGGATTTGCAGAACATTTACATGCACACAAACCTATACAATTTACCTAAATGTTCCTATAAAATAAAACCTATAAAATGTACAGGCACAAAAACCTATAAAACACACTACAGGAAAGGGAAAAGCCTAAAAACATAATAGAGCCTCTTTGGTACAAAGCAGTGTTTACTTGTGGTCCCTCATCCCAGATTAATAAGGGTCACTTTAGACATGTGGTTTAAACACATTATGCAAAGGATTATTTTCTTTATTCATCTTGTAAACTTCAAGTTTAACATTTATTTTTGAAATATTGCCAAATATCAAGAAAATGTGTGTTAATAAATCAAAGAAAGCCTACTGGTAACAATACAAGCTTATTTCAAACTGTAAATATTGTATCAGACTACTGGTATACATGAAAAACTGCAGTAAATATACAAAGAACAGACACTGAACATGTATTGCGTGTGCCAGGTGTG
>NW_011359432.1:0-2229 GCF_000735185.1 Notothenia coriiceps
TATGAAGGTGAGGCAGTCTGACGGACTTTTTAAGGAATAAAGCAGCATTTTTGGTGGTAAAGTTTGATATAGGGGCTTAAATGAAAAGGATGAGGGACCATAATGACGAGCAAACAATTAACAATATTTTACTTTTAGTTGATTTAACTTCTTGCTTAAAGATACAGACAAACACTGTAAAATATTATTTAAGAAACATTGACAAAGAAGTGCCTTTCCTATTAACATGGGGAAAACATATGCATTCAATTAGAATAGGTTTGTTTTATTTAGCATATAATTAATGTCATTCTTATCATTTAAAAAAAAAAAAATCCTCTCATTTTTATTATTCGTAATGGTCTCTGTTTTTTTTAATCACTTTTAATTATATATTTGATTATCTGCTTTCATTTTATTGTCCTTCTGCCTTTTTTTTTATAATGTCTTGTCTTTGTTTTAAAGCACAACATCTGTTAAATAAATGGTATTCTCAAGAGACTAAAACACCTTCATGTTATTGCTGCTACTGCAAATGTGGTATTTATAACAGGTCGAAAGTGAGAAATGTAAATATGTGATACTAACCGTGTGTGTCACTATCAGTAACTGAGACAGAAATGACTTGTGGGTAATGTAGCTCGTGATCTGTGCAGGTGGTTCTGTGTACTGACGGCCGAGCCAACATTGGGCTGGGAGAGATGGAGAAACCTCCCTCTCTCTCCTCTCTCTCCCCCTCCTCCTTCACCCCTTATTTCTACAAACAGCTGGCTCAGCAGGCGGTGGAGAGCGGGTGAGCTTGTTTTGCACCTGCATGCTACGTATATATTAAAACATGACATTCTAATAAATCAAAGCTTCTTTCTTGTCTTCCTGCAGAGTCATAATATCCGTGATGACGTTTGAAGGGACTGATTGTCGTTTGGCCGACGTTGGGAGGTTTGCAGACACAACTGGAGGAAGGGTGAGACACGTGCAGACACTGAGGGACATTTTTGAATTGTGAATAGCGGAGAGAAGATTAGAAGACGTGAGATGATGCTGAAGTAGATGTACAAGTTCTCTTTAAATTAGGTTGTCTACGAGATTGCTAATCAATCACAGCGATCAATGTTTTACATGTATTCATTTTCAATGTCACATTCAGATTATTTTATGATTTATTGGACATTCTTACATTTTTCTATAGTATGTTATTATATTTTTTGAATATTTTTATTGCACATCCCTATTCTTTTTTTATTTTATTTTATTTACGTTTTGTTTTTTATGTCTGTTATATTTCCTTCTCATATTATTTTTTGATATAAACACAAAGAATTGAAGTAACACCGTAAAAATAGGCAATCAAGATACAAATAAAATAGAACAAATATTCACATGAAAACACGAGTAAAAATAAGCAATAAAATATATAATAAAATAAAATAATATTATATAATGTAAACTTAACATGCAGTGGTTTATTAACTTATAAACACCTGCTCTCCTCTGCTGCACAGGTGAACATCGTGAGCATCGGCACCGTGGCAACAGAGATACAGTCGGCTTCCGTGGACAACATCCTAGCAACGGGAGTCACGGCGACCCTTATTGCTCCTGATGGAATGTGAGTGACACCGAGAAATATACTGACAGGAAGTTAGTTAGTTTCTACAAATGATGGGGACATAAACGCCAAAATAAACTGTTTTTTTAATCCATATTAGATTAACTTTATTGATCTCAAATTGGGATTCCACACATTCATTTCTTTCCTACTCATTTGTATGTTTACCTGGGAAATGAAGTATGTTTTTGGTGATTTTTAATAATACTCTTGCTCTGCAGGTATTTTCCCTTTGAGGACGAACAGAATCACACACTGGTGAGAGAGATTGGGAATGTGACCAAAGGGCTGGAGGTCACCTTCCAGTTCGCTGTGAAACCAGAGTTCATGGAAGGTAAGACACACAAAATCAGTATTAACGTCCACTATCTTATGGTATACATGCACTAATGTGTGTGTGTGTGTGTGTGTGTGTGTGTGTGTGTGTGTGTGTGTGTGTGTGTGTGTGTGTGTGTGTGTGTGTGTGTGTGTGTGTGTGTGTGTGTGTGTGTGTGTGTGTGTGTGTGTGTGTGTGTGTGTGTGTGTGTGTGTGTGTGTGTGTGTGTGTGTGTGACAGTATTCCGTGTGTAGATATTTGTCATTTCAAACAACCCCTATGTACTTTTTCGTTTTTATTTGATTTGAGTAGTTTTGTTCTGTAA
>NW_011359433.1:0-1212 GCF_000735185.1 Notothenia coriiceps
TGATCCTTA
The DNA here is from genome assembly GCF_000735185.1 of Notothenia coriiceps. NCBI lineage: Eukaryota > Metazoa > Chordata > Actinopteri > Perciformes > Nototheniidae > Notothenia > Notothenia coriiceps. Next base: position 10 of record NW_011359433.1, read on the forward strand.
GTATGAGTAGGTCTCAGCGGCTTTGTGAATAACTTTTAAGAAAAAACTCCTACGTAAAATGTTTTAGCGCGAGTTAGGAGCACTCCTAGCGGTAAGATAAAATGCTTTGTAAATACGGCCCCAGGTCTTTAGTTTCAGAGTCTAAGACTATAGCTGTCATGTCAAATCTACTGCTCCATAGCTTCTCTTGATAACTGGACTTAACTGTACATTTAGTAAAACGTCAGGTGTTGACATTATAAACTTCAGTACCTGTGTCATCTTGGTGAAGTCCAGCAGGGGGCGTGCGGGGGGGCGCTCTGGGTCGCGGCGCCTCTTTAGCCCGGGTTTGAGCAGCAGGAGGTCGCAGGGCTGTGAGTGGCAGCGAGGCAAGGGGGGGGGCAGGGAGCGCCTCAGGGAGGAGGGGGTGCTGCATGCCGAGGAAGGGGAGGCGCCTATTAGAGCCCCGCCCCCTCCCGCTGTCACACTGGGGGGGCGTGGCCTAATTGGAGGGGGGTGTGGCGGCAAAAAGGACGAAGTGGACGACGATGCCCCCCCTAAAGAGTCTCTGATCAACACCGGGGAGAGGGAGAAACGCCTCTGAGGGGGAGGGGGCGGGATCAAAGGGGAGGGGGAGGAGCTACAGGATGACGGGAAGAAGCAGCAACAGGCTCCGCCCCCTGACGCCGCTTCACTGGGGTCCCACGGGAAGCTCCATGGCAACGGGCTGTCCGGAGATAACGCCAGACTGAAGAAGGTGGGCGAAGACGAGGAGTGAAGGGACGAATTCAGGGAGGAGCTTGGTGCACGACAGGCTCCTCCCATTGATGAAGAGGCTCCTCCCCCTGACGAATAAGGCCCGCCCCCAACCCCGCCCCCATGGCAGGGGGTCCTGCTGACGGGGGTCCAGACTCTTGAGGCGCTCGGTCTCCAGGTGTATCGACAGCGAGATAAATCCTCAGGTACTGAGAGGGAGCGACAGTGCCTTTTAGGAGGAGGGGGGGGAGGAGGGGGAGGAGCCAGAGGATGAGGAGGAGGAGGAGGATGAGGATGCTCTGTCACTACAGGGGCTGCATCAGAAGAAGTGAAGGTTCCTTCCATCACATCTGAAAACGTTTAGTGAGAGCATGAAGTTATGGCGGCTAAACTTTGCTGAACTTTACAAAGTCCAGTTGAACAGTTTTGTATTGATGATTTTTTTAATACAGTTTACAATATGTGTAG
>NW_011359434.1:0-7514 GCF_000735185.1 Notothenia coriiceps
CATAACTGTTTACAAGTGTGTTTTGTCCAATCATGTTGTCACTGTGTTAGTGTTCTGTTTCAATGAAAGTCATTTTGTGAAAATGTATGGTACTTTGGTCAGTTGTATCCTTACATGGTCCTGTAAATCAAACGTCAGCGCGTGGACCTGCTCCTGTCAGCCGTCCCGAGCTGATCAACATGTCAGAGATGCCTGCTGCAGCATTTGACCTCTTTATTGCCCGAGACAGAGCCGGCGGTGCAGGGGGGGGTCAAGAAAACGTGAGAAGGGTAAGATGTGAAGGCACTTGAAGCTTCAGGTTGTTCATGGACATCAATGATGTCTCATCTGGAATATCTACTATTCCTCAGTTTCCCTCCTTCCCTCTCATCCTCTGTTTCTCAACTCTGTGCTCGTTACTCCTCTTTGCCTCTCATATCAATACCATTCAACTCAAATAACTTTACTGGCAAAAACAAGCAGTGTACAGAAGATTCATAAACGTGTAACGTATTTGATATATATACAACTTCATTATTCATTTATTTTTCAAAAGTGTGTTTTTTCCTATTTTTAATATGCTGTTACTTTATTATTCCTTGCCTTTTTTCTCTCATGTCATTTTTGCTGTAACTTTGTAAATGTCCCCTCTGCAGGAGTAATAAAGGAAATCTGATGCTGATATTATGAATATACAACTGTGCATGTCTTCTCTTCCTCTCTCTTCGCCTTGCTTGTCTCCTGTCTTCTCTGAATGTGGATTGAGGGAAGGGGAAGACAGTATCCTGCTCATCTTGGATGTTGATTAATTGATGTAAAGATGAAACCTTTACATGATTTGTTTTGGCCTCCCTTAACATGATCTGGAAGTGTGACCAGTTAACGAGATATAAGGGGAGGGGTGGGGGTGGTCTCTTTAACACGTAATTGACACACCCATAAGATGCCATTAGGCTCCTTACTTTTAAATACAATGCTGCAGTAATTATCTACATTAGAGACTAAGGTTTTGAAACAACTTGAGCTAAAACTCTCCAGGTCTTAGTTTCGTTATTCTTTATAAGGACTAAGATGACGAATTAAACTTTTTTTTGGCTAATATTTGTTATTGCTGCAGATCTGCGTCTCCCTATTAAATCACCATTAGGGTCCTGTTGCTGTGCCCACCCACAGCAGGGACACTTCAGGGAGGGACTTTGCCTCTCCACATTAACCAGTGAGCAGCCTGAGAGACAGAGGGATGTCAGCATGCTCTCAGAATGGATCTATGTGCTCCTCCTGCGGGTCTTCTGAAGAGCTCTGCAGCCTCCAGTCAGCTGGCTCAGGTTTATGATCAATCTGAGGAGAAATAAGACCTGGATGGACAGGTCAGGAGCGTTTGATTTATTTACGGCATCCTCCCGGGATTTCTCGACCTGAAGACTCCCTCTCTGGGTCGGATGAAATAAAGAGAGAATGTATGGAATAAACCAGCGCTGTGTTTACATGTAAGAGACTGCACACTGATATCATGTTGTTATGACTTCTTTATGGACAAGCCTAATAATCTTCACTTATTGTTCTGCAGCTCCTTCCATTTGTTCGTGCTGTGGTGCCATGCTCAGGTAAGCGAACTGAAAACTTTGCTCGAGAAAAGTTAACATTGTAATATTAGAAATGATTGATTAACAGTTAAACGTCGTTAATAACAACTCACGTGTGAATGTCGCAGATGAATCTGAATATAAACTATATTACTAACTGTAGCCTATGTGTATTTAGGCTATCTGGGAAACTCTATATGTTGGTTATAAAATAAGTTATCATTTTCTTTATCTAAGATTAGGAAGAAAAAAATTATGTATTTCATTTTTCCCTTTGCATAAAAAGGGGGAGAATCACCCGTCTCCTAATTTTAAGCAGTATGTGAGGACGCAGGGCGCAGTGACGGACCAGCTGAGCCGCAGGCAGGTCCGGGTCTACCAGCTCTACAGCCGCACCAGCGGGAAGCACGTGCAGATCCCGGGCCGCAGGGTGAGCGCCACCGCAGAGGACGGGAACCTGTTCGGTAAGGGGCCCCTATTGCTGCTGGGGGTCTGCTTATCGCCCCTGCAGATCCGCCCAATGATGTACAATACTCTGTTACAGTAAAAGTCCTGCATTTAAAATGTTCCTCAAGTAAAAGTACAACAGTTAGCATCAAAATGTAGTGAACGTAGCGACAGTAAAAGTAGTGATTGTGCAGAATGGTCCATTTCAGAATAATATATGATATGTTTTATAATGATTGATCATCAAAGTGTTCTCAAAGTTGGTAAAGGTGCAGCTAGTTTGAATGACTTTGTACTGCAGGGTAGCTTGTGGATTTACTCTCGGGGGAACTAGCTGATTCAACACTTGATTATATTTCAAATCATTCATCCACATCTGTGAAGTAACTAAAGGTATTAAATAAACATAGTGGAGTAAAAGTACACAATGTACCTCTGAACTGTAGTGGAGTAGAAGTAAAAAGTAGCAAAACATAAAAAAATGTAAGTAAAGGATAAGTACCTGAAAATTGTACTTCAGTATGTAGGCTACTTGATTAAATGTACTTAGTTACTTTACACCACTGACCGTAGTACGTAGCAGTCTGAGTCACTTCTTTAGTAGAATTTGAGACCAAAGAAGGGTTTGAGGTCCAGCCTCTGTATCTTCCTCAGGTAATGACACAGCCTGGCTCTTTTTGCAAAACAACATTTGGAACATTTCGTTTTATTTTTGTAATGCTATACCCAGTTCAAATGTGCTTTTCTTTGTGACATGCCCAATGCCTTGGAGTTTACATCTCATGTTTTAATTGGGTATCTGCCTGCCAACAGGTAAATAAATCTCGATCTGTCAGCATCTCAAATCTTTAGGTGAACCGATTGTAATTTATGGCTGATGTGTTTTGGCACAAATAATAACACGAGGCAAACAAGGATTTACCTGCAGTAAATTGGAAACATTTTTTAGGGCAGAATTGAGTGAAGTTCTTCCATGGAACCCTGACAGCATGGAAGGCTTGTCCCTCCCTCTGTGAGCTGTTTCAGGCCTATATGTTAATTAAGCCTCCCTGCTGCATCCATGAAGCCTCGTCTGGCGAATTAGCGGTTGATTAGGACAAGTCCTTTGTCTCTACAGCACCAATACACAAGGCTGTTGTAATGCCCAATGGCTTTAACTGACTGCAGGACAAATACAATTGAGCATTTATATTCTGCGAGCAACACAGCTCTTTATTGTTCAGTGATAACGTTTGTTTAGGAGTCTTCCCTGGGCTAGTGTCTTCACTTTATACTATCAGACTGTAGTTTAGCTCAGCAAAGATGCTAATACCAATATAACTATAAAATAGAAGTATATTCTTATATTAACAGGTGATGACTAAACTGACAAAGATAACAACAATAATAACTCTATGTTTTTTTAATTATATCTGACAAATGCAGTGTTTTACATTTAAACAACACAGTCAACAAAAATAGATTTGGTTTAAAAAAGATTTGCATTTCATCAAGAGAGCAGCATGTTTGATGCTTTGTAAAAACAAGACAAAGATGTTGTTACTGTTTTATTGTGTGTTCCTTCAGCTGACTGACTTTCTCTTTTTCTGGCAGCTCGCCTCTTTGTGGAGACGGACACCTTTGGCAGTCGAGTGAGAATCAGAGGTGCAGAAAGTGGGCTCTACCTCTGCATGAACCGGAAGGGCAAACTTGTTGGAAAGGTACAATATACTTTTATTATATATTTATTTGAATGGAAACCATTGGCTGCAGATGTTGAAATTGATTTAAACTTTATTATTAAGCAGCCAAATTCAGGACAGGACTTTAATCATGCAATCTTTGGGCAATTTCTTTTTTTATGTCACTATTTACTAAATATATATGTATTTTTAGAATATTTAAAAAAAGGACCCTTGTCTTTTTAGAGGGCTTACAGTGTGCTCGGCCTCCACTAGACACACTGTGGCTCCTAAAGCTCCCCCCTGTCATGTAGTCTCAGTCAGCTAAGGACATGATGTGCTGGAAACAGGACCCTCGGACCACTGAGCGACTGTTGCTCAGTCTTATTGGCCACGTCTGACGCCGATGAAGGGAAAGTACCCTCCCATCATGCACTGCCTGTGTGTTTGGTCATAAGTCAACTCTCCACTTCCTTCATGGAAATGGAAAAGATGGATTCACACAGCTGGCTGACAATCCATAGTGTAAATGATCAGGAGTGCAGAAAACCCGTGTCTGCTGTAATGTCTGCTCAGAGATAATGAAAAAACAGAAAGACGCTGCCCAACAGCTCCCGACTCTTCCAACCTGATACAATTGTTATATGTTGATTTAAAAAAACAATTCTTTTTCAGAAGAACATTTCTTTTTTTAGTACTTCAGGGCAATAAGAAGTGATGAGTCCTGCAATGTGTGGCTCTGTCTGCGGGAGCCATTTAGATTCAGGTTATACCTGTTGATCACAGACCTGAAAACAACTACAATACACAAAGATTTCATGACAAAAGAGTCTGCAATGAAGTTATTCATGGTTACCTTATTTTATTGTTTATCCATGGTCAAAGATAAAACATGTAGGCCTAGTTAATATTTTCTATATGCAGCACTAGTAAATGCATTTAGAATGCATTTAGTGTAAGTCACTATGGATGAAAATGGCAGCTAAATGAATAAAATGTAGCCAACGTTAACGATTGCCATACAAGACCAAGTTGGACTATAACACCAAAACCCCTGAGCGCATTCAAACCGAGCAAGGGACTGATTAATTCCTCATAACAGCACCTTCTTATTTGCAATAGAAACAATTTGTTATTTTCTCTTTTTCAAAATGTATATCGTCTCACTTCAAGAAGGTTTTAACATAGCTGTGCTATTTAGCAGTTTTTTGTTTAATGTTTATATGAATTAATGTGAATGCGTGCTACTGTCTGTGTGTCAGGCAGTCTGTCCGTCTAGTTTTAACACAAGAACCTTTTCTGTGTTCTCACCCAGCCCAACGGCCGGAGCAGGGACTGTATCTTCACAGAGATCGTACTGGAGAACAATTACACGGCGTTCCAGAATGCCAAGTATGACGGCTGGTATGTGGCTTTTACCAGGAAAGGGAGGCCCATCAAAGCGTCCAGGACGAGGGAAAACCAGAGGGAGGTCCATTTCATCAAGAGGCTCCACACGGGCCCGCCCCCCTTCCCAAACACAGACCAAAGCAAACACTTTGAGTTCATCCGATTTCCGGCCACTCGTCGAGCGAAGCGAAACAGGAAATCACCTCCTTTCTCTTCCTAACACGCAACAACAGAAATGGACTGATGACAGTTGTGATATAGGAAGAGGACATACGATTTTATTTTTGTATATTTTTGATAGGCAAAAGATGGTTATATGCCATAAATCTAAAGTAATATTGCTGTAAAATGGTCATGTGTAAATACAGAAAGAGAGTAAAGAAAAAATTATTGTATTTAATGGTCCTGTGTGTCTGTGCTGACTGAGGCATTACAAACGGCAACATGACTTAACTACCTAGATGTTTCTGTCATATGGACAACTACATTTCCACGGATACAAAACGGCGCAGAGTTAACATTCTGCATGAACCGTGAACCAAAATACATTGATAACATAGTCAAGAAGTAACAGGATTCTTATGGTTTCCTTATCATTTGACTCTGTTTAATGCAGCGGGTGAATGAAATGATGCTGAAACCAAATGGAACTTCTAAAGGTAGTTGCGATGTAGCCGATCAGCCTGTAGCCAATACTGAAATCTCTCATTCGGCAATTCAACAGGCCAGTTTTTATTACAATGTAATAGAGCGCAAAATATGTTTCTTCTGATCTCAAACGGCAGGAATGAATCAAAGAAATCTAAATGAGTGAATTTGGGATTATTGTATCATGTCAAACTGATTCTCTAGCAGAACAGTTGTGCACACCTTTGTTCCATCATGAACTGTTAACGTGTCTCTCCCTTGTACACTATATTATGCACGGATACAATAATCAACTTTTCTTATATGTTTATAATAATTGAACTTCCCACCTTATGTTCTTTTAATGAAATATGACATTTGTCAATGTTAAAAAAGAATAAAACCTCTTTCGAAGGACTTTTAGTAAGTTTGGAAGTATTTTTGACTCAGAACTGTCATTTTACAAAGTGTCAACATATCACCAGCAAATTGGAAAGAAGTTTGACATTTTGGACTCAAGTGAACCTCATGGTGTGGCTAGAGAAAAGAGTCCTGAAGACTTATCCTCTGAGCACCAAATGTCATGGAAATCCATTCAATAACTGTTGAGACATTTTAGTGTGAATAAAAGTGGTTCACTCAGCATGGCTAACAATGAACGAGTTCTTTATAAACTATGAGGCTGTCAGTAGAGAACACATTGTTGTAAGCATTGCAAGTTTCTATTTAAGAAGTAGAAGCTAAGAAGCTAACAGTCATGGCACATCCAGCTCCAAGAGCTGGAACAATTTCAAATGTGCTGCATGCCAACAGATGCTCAGTTCAAGGACAACACATATTACAATTAAACAGATGATGGCAATTTGCTCAGGACCATCTTAAAGAGTGGATGGATTTAAAGGATGAGAGGTGTGGGAGATGAGTCCAAGTCAAGCATCCTCCAGCGACAGTGTTCATCCACACACTAATGTTCACACTTCAGATGAGAGTGTATTAGATCTGTGTGATCAACACTGAAACAATGTTATGACAGATCAACATGCTATTTGGAGTCCAGCCAAACAATATAGTTCTTTAAATGAACTTGGCAGAGAGGGGAGTCATGAGCCTTAGACTGAATTACCATAGACGAAAATATGAAATAGGCCGTGTATGTTATTTTAATGAGATCTATTTTTGCATTGATGATGATAGAAAATCATTTAAAGAGCAACTTCCAGGTTAAAGACACCTGTGAATAAATGTGTAGGAAAATGATGAAAATACTAGATTTTCAAAAAAATATACAGAAATATACACTACAGTGACATCTGGCGTCGTTTTTTTAAGAAATGTTCACTTCCGCATAAAAAAGCCTCGGCACGTGACCTCCCGCGTGTGACGTAACACGGGGGACACAAGGGGGAGAGAGGCCGGTGTAACGTATTAATAAACATGGATCCCAATGCTAGTTTCGACACAGAAGACACAGAAGAAGTTGAACATGAATATTCGAATGCATATGACGGACCACAACCTTATAATTAGGAGCCTGCTAGGCGTCCAAGAGACCAGGAGCAGCCAAGGATTAGAAGAAATAACGGCCATCGGAGAGAAATTGAGCTGTGGTGTGAGGAGAACCAGTGGAGAACTGGGCAGCTATCCTGGTGAGTGACCGGCGTTAGCTACAGAATGTTAGCTAACGTCACATCACAACATTGTGAAGTTAGCTATCATATATCAGGCTATAACTAACGTAGCATTGATAATATAGTAACGTTACTGGCAGGACTGTTGATACTGATCCATAACAAGAAACTAATGCGCAAGTATCAGCCGTATCTCGCGT
>NW_011359435.1:0-1896 GCF_000735185.1 Notothenia coriiceps
GGACATGGAGCTGCTGTGACGCAAGTCAAATTTCAGACTTGATCTGACCAATAAAGTAACAGTCGTATCGTTATCGTATCGTATGCTTCCCCGCAGCGAGGGTCCCCCCCCACCGTTGACAATTCACGATCGTCACTACACTGATCACAATTTTTATTTTTTTAAATGGCACTGAAAGCCAGGCAGCCTGAAACAAAGTGCACAAAATAAAAACATGTAAAATAAAAACATGGCCTCCCTGACCTGTATGAAGGCACCGTGGTCCGACTTCTGCTTCAGCGCCCTCAGTCTCCTCCCAGAGTTACAGATCGCAGGCGGTCGTTCTCGAGAAAACAGAATCCGACCCGACAGAAGAGACGCTGGCGAGGGGGAGGAGAGGACGAGGGAGCGAATGGGAGTGGAGGAGGAGGAGGCAACAGCCAATGAGGACGCAGGAGAAGAGCCAACATGGCCGCCGCCGATACGACCTGCTGAGCAAGGCAAGGCAAGTTCATTAATACAGCACCTTTCAACACAAGGCAATTCAAAGTGCTTTACAAACATGAAAGACATTAAGAAACACATTATAAAATGGAGGAGGAGGAGGAGGAGGAGGAAGAGGAGGAGGAGACAAACAAATATGGATGTTAAGAACGACAAATAATAAAAGTTGACCTTGTCTGTCCGAGCGGTGACTCCTGCAGATCAGGGGAGGGGAGGAGGGGAGGTTGGCCTCCCTGACGAGGGTGTTAGCGGTGTCATGCAGCCCTTTGGCCACCAGGTGGTTCCTGATCAACACCAGCAGCTCCTTCTGGGAGAAGGTGATCCGTGATTGGGCGACCACGTTGGCCCTCTGCAGGCGAGCCAATGAGACGTCGCTCCCCATGAGGAGAGGTTTCCCCGACACGCGCTCCGTTAGCTCAGCTGCGTAGCGGCAGAAACGCACGTGCTCGCTGCGTTTGTCCTGAAGCAGAGGCTCCTTCATCAGCTGGGAGGAGGAGGAGGAGGAGGAGGAGGAGGAGGAGGACATTGGGATCAATTAAGTACTTCTTATCTTATAATTAATGCTGTCAAAATGATCGCGTTAACGGCGGTAATTAATTTTTTGAATTAATTGCGTTAAAATATTTAACGCATTTAACGCATGTGCAGAATGGCCCGCCCCATACATCCCACCAGCTGCAGCGCTGGGGTAGGCTACACCCATACCAAGAAATGGCTTAGCCCCACCATGAACAATGATGTTAAAGTAAGCAAAATAAAGTCCGCCAACTCGCGCAGAGTAAATTGCACAGACAGCAGTTAGTAAGATTGATTTCAGTAGCCACTTGTCTGGAAATACCGAAGACTAGAAACGGTTTTGAAAACTTTTGTCACGTAGTGATCGTCTTCTCAATAGAACATCTTTGATAATGTCTTCTGGCCAATCAGAATCAAGATAACGGCGTGGTGTTGCAGGAAGTCCCGACGGAGAATACTTTTGCTGTAGTACATCTCTATAATACATCGATACAACATTACGTGTTCATAGAAATCAACACGAAATGAAATAAGAACCCACGGTTTGATGATTGATAGGTGTGTGGGCTGTCTTTCATTTTGAAACACAGACAATGTTATAATAAACACACATACATACTGTATGTTAAATGGATATATCCGCCTTCTTTCATTTATCTTTCCATTCCCACAACAATATACATAAAGAAATGGAATATTTTGGACATAGTTCGAATGTTGATTAATCATGAGTACCGGTAATTAATTTTTAAACTGTGATTAATCTGATTAAAATGTTTAATCGTTTGACAGCCCTAGTTTATACATATGCACACATTCAAATATATCAATACAAGCACAACAGTCAATATATACAAAATAACACTTCAAAATCTGTGAAAAGTGTATAGTGAAGGA
>NW_011359436.1:0-1447 GCF_000735185.1 Notothenia coriiceps
GTGTCAACACATAGCATCGCAGCACTGTAACCTAATTATTTGGCTATTAAAACGCATAAATGCACTTTATTTGTGTCTTGTGTGTGTGTGTGTGTGTGTGTGTGTGTGTGTGTGTGTGTGTGTGTGTGTGTGTGTGTGTGTGTGTGTGTGTGTGTGTGTGTGTGTGTGTGTGTGTGTGTGTAAACACATGGCTGATAAAGAGCATACAGGAAGGAAGGACTGATAAAACCACTGATACAGGAAGTAGTTCAGCTGTGATAATAAAGCATTTATGGAACGGTGCTGATGCTTATCACAAACAGCCTTCAGTACAATGGCAGCCTGGATATTAATATTAAACACTTTATTTTTAGCAACCTATCTGGGAAAACTGTTTAAACTGGGAAGTCTCTGCTGAGCTGGTTGAATTTGAGCTTTTGTTATAGCCCAAAATAAACCAAATTACTTTTTACATCGACTAAAAATACATAATTTTACATTGAATTTAAAGACAAAGCTATCCATTGTTCCTTTGTTTGAAAAAAACAACTTTAATACAATGAAAAAAATAAGGTTTTATAGCAAGAATATTCCACGTTTTTTCCAACTTAGGTATAGAAGAAGGTATAATTATCTTCCCATTTTGTATATTTCTTCATATCCAGTTGATTGTTCCCCCTAAAAGCAGGTTTTAGAGACACTTCTTCCTCCCACCTTCCTGTGGGAGCTGTACAGGAACCCTCCGTTTATTTTGCGAGAGGAAGTATTCGTGTCTTTATTTGTGTGTGTGGGTGTCTGTGCGTCTCGGAGGGGAGCTGCAGCTGTGAGGGCTGAAAGAAAAATTGATCTCAACTTGAAAAACAGACGCTAAAAAAGACATCGCCTGTCAGTGTTAAGGTCAGAAAACCAGGAAGAGTCTCACTTGTAAAGTAAAAAGTACCTGGAATTGGAGATGATGATTATCTACACTGGTTATATACCGTAATTTTCGGACTATTAGGCGCACCTGAATATAAGCCGCAGCAGCTAAATTGAATGATGTGTACATATATAAGCCGCACTGGACTATAAGCCGCAGGTGTTTTAATGTTTAATTACCATATGTAAGGGTTCGTGCACAGAGGGGATTGTCGGGAAAGAGATGGCTGTTTGAGGAAGCTCCCATTTATTAACATTTCAACAAACAAGTTGCATATTTGCATAACGTATTCAAGTGTTAGCATTTAGTGCAATAGTAGCTACAGAACATGTGCTGTGTAAACTGTACTGTATCACATAGCGTTTCAGACACACAAACTTTTCAACTTTCAAACTTAAACGGTGCGCTCCCAGCGCACGTACCGGCAGTGATCTACAGCAGTGGTTTTCAACCAGTGGTACGGGGACAAACTGTCTTGCTCTCGTTCTGTCTCTCGTACCACTCTCGGTTACACTTTTACTTTTGCGCGCTACCTGTCTCACTCTTTTC
>NW_011359437.1:0-1798 GCF_000735185.1 Notothenia coriiceps
CTCAACCTCCACTCACCTGCTGCAATCAGCTGTGCACCCTCCCCGACTACACACCTGCTTTCCATCAAGCCATTTACAATGGCATATCAACGGACGCTCCACAACCTTTCTCCGCCAGATAGTCAAGTATCAGCCGTATCTCGCGTCTCCCCTCCGGTACACAGCACCGTATTGTGGAGTTGCATTAGGTAACGCGAGATACGGCTGATACTTGCGCATTAGTTTCCGTTATGGATCAGTATCAACAGTCCTGCCAGTAACGTTACTATATTATCAATGCTACTTTAGTTATAGCCTGATATATGATAGCTAACTTCACAATGTTGTGATGTGACGTTAGCTAACATTCTGTAGCTAACAACGGTCACTCACCAAGATAGCTGCCCAGTTCTCCACTGGTTCTCCTCACACCACAGCTCAATTTCTCTCCGATGGCCGTTATTTCTTCTAATCCTTGGCTGCTCCTGGTCTCTTGGACGCCTAGCAGGCTCATAATTATACGGTTGTGGTCCGTCATATGCATTCGAATATCCATGTTCAACTTGTTCTGTGTCTTCTGTGTCGAAACTAGCATTGGGATCCATGTTTATTAATACGTTACACCGGCCGCTCTCCCCCTTGTTTCCCCCATGTTACGTGAACATTTCTGAAAAAAACGACGCCAGATGTCACTAGTGTATATTTCTGTATATTTTTTAGAAAATCTAGTGAATTCATCATTTTCCTACACATTTATTCACAGGTGTCTTTAACCTGGAAGTTGCTCTTTAACTGGAGATTTCTGGCTCAGAGTGCAAACACTCCTAAAGATATGATACATTTCATGTATTTAGCAGACAATGCAGGTGAATAGTGTAACATGTGTTTAACTAAAACATGACAATGAAACTTCCCCTGTTTGGTACGACTCCCTTAGTATTTTTAAAATATCAGGAAATTATGTTGAATTATGCAAATGAGGTACGGACACTTAAATATGTATTTTGGATGCTAGACTGAAAGAACTTTCTTTCTTTTCCCTGACCCCTGGAAAAGAAAGTTTGGGGCTCTCTGCTGGAACTGCTACCCCCGCGACCCGACCACGGATAAGCGGGAGAAGATGGATGGATGGATGGATGGAAGACTGAAAGAACTGTCAACCCAAACTCTAGGAATTTCAGAGCATGAACAAAAGTGCTTACCCTTTAATCTCTCGCCTCAAAATGAATGCTTGAGAAGAGATCAGTAATAAAGATGTGCCCCACCTGTAGTTCTCCACAACATGCAGGTCGGCCTTCAGCGCAGGGAGGAAGAGCTTCAGAACCTCCGGGTTGGCCAGCAGCTCAGGAGGAGTTCCTCCAATCGAAATCATCCAGTGCAGGAAATCCTCATCCGATAGGTCGCTTCTCTTTGGGGCTTTGATACGCGTCTCTGACTTAAAGACAACATATGAATGGTTCAACAGCAACGCCAAAAAGGTATCTTCTAACATACATACATACATACATACACATATATATATATATACACACACACATATATATACATACAGTAGGGAAAAAAAGTATTTAGTCAGCCACCAATTGTGCAAGTTCTCCCACTTAAAAAGATGAGAGGCCTGTAATTTTGATCCTAGGTATACCTCAACTATGAGAGACAAAATGAGAAAAAAAATAATTCTGAAAATCACATTGTCAGATTTTTAAAGAATTTATTTGCAAATTATGGTGGAAAATAAGTATTTGGTCACCTACAAACAAGATTTCTGGCTCTCACAGACCTTTAAGAGCCTTCTCTGTCCTCCACTTGTTAACTGTAT
>NW_011359438.1:0-2221 GCF_000735185.1 Notothenia coriiceps
GGTGCTACATAACACACTTTCAGGAAAAGTCACGGACTGGGAGACTTTAATATTTTATTGAAAAAAAGTTACATTGCACACACAAAACACACATCACACAAATTGACCCGATTGGTGGTTCTAGTGTTAAATAAACTCACTAATTAATTAAACCAGTTCAATATGCATTATTCTTATTCTTATCATTCTTTATGAGCACTGAAGTAGTCTTAAAATCAGATCTGTTTTTTAAATGAAATCTGACGGCAGGCAGTTAGCTCTGATCACCTATGATAAATGCGCCACACCTAATCTGGCCATTCAGCCACAGAGGTCCCTCTATACAAATCAAACTGTAGACGGTGTGAAAGCACCTATTGTTTTAAATAATGGTCGGAATGTGACCTGTGAGCCTTCTGAATTACCGTGGGACAGCACATTCTAAACTAAAATGTTCAATCAATAAAGTAACATCTTATCTTATATTAATAATATCTTCATATTAATAATAATAATAAATCATACAGTATGTGTCCGAAAGGGAGCAGGAGGAAGCAAACACAAAAATATACAAAAAATATACTGCATATTAAAGCAAACGATTGTAAAGGTAAAAGTATGAGCATAACAAATAAAGAAGTGTAATGTAAACATTTACATTATTATTATGATTATTTAATATATAAAGACTATATATTATTGAATTAAAAGATTAGATATACTTTAGTTGTATCTAAAATATTGATGTGTACAAATGCTCTTCAAAACACAACTGAAAGTCCATGAAACTTGTCTTTCTGTATTTGTGAATGAAGCGCCATCTCCTGGTTAAAACCTGAAATTGAAAATCTGGCAACGCCCTCTTGGAAAATAGTGGGAGGGCTTAACATTCCTCTATACTGGTCTTAGGCAGGTCGTAGGCAGGAAGCTGTAAGCTGGAGTCTGAAATGAAGTGCTACATCTGTAGGAGTGGGGAGAAGAAGGAGGACAAAGAATGTTCATTTTTGTAATAGATTTATGTTTGTATAAAAATATTTGCTGTGCCAGAAAAAAGTATTTGCTGTTCAGGTTGCGTTCTACATCCTGACATTACGTACATCATGGGAAGAAGGTTCCCACCAGAGATAGCTTTAGACAGAAGTGTTCAATAAACAGTGAAGAGGTTACTTTAACCACAAGCTTCGAGGAAGCTTTGACTGTTTCCATATTTAACCAGGACCACTATTGTTCACTGGGTTCAACCAAGTCCTTATAAAACATGATATTTAAATTAATAGATTTGTATGCAAGATTTAGACACCTTGTGACAGGAGGTGACCTTAATGAAGTGATGCCGCAGCTCAGTCCTTCTAACGTCCCAACAGTGATAATCTTTTTTTTATTTGGCAGGAGCCGAGAAATAAATGACATGATGATAGAGAAGGTTTAAAACCATATTCTACATTTTATCGTTATCCACTTAATTAGTTGTTTAAGAATGTGATTTTTTGATAAGGATGGCACTTTCTCACCCAAAACTGTCGGCATTCGGAAGTTTCAACACGTTATCATCTATAAAACGCAAATTAAAGCATCAAACTTGCTCAAATGAAGAGGCGTGCCCCACGTCTATGGGTACTACTCTCATCAATGATACGCGAGCGTTCACACACTGAAGTTGTATAAACGTAGCTGGCCAATCAGGGCGAGCCTACCTGAATGCGCGTGCATATAAGGCAGCTACACCTTCTGACTGTCATCCTTCACACTCTTCAGTGAGTGGCATAGGAAAGACCCCCTAGGTAGAGGGCTCCGCCTGCGCTTATATAACTAGGGTTACAATACGTAACCCCCCCATTCTATCTCACACAGGCTCCGCCCTCTACTGGACTCTATGGGTACAGTGGGTAGAGCCCCGATGGATAAACTCCCTGTCGCCCCACAACATCGACCCACCACACTGACCCTGACCGGCCTTTGGTTAACAGCCACCGCACCCCAACTTCCTATCATCCAGTTGTGACCGTGGATAAGCCCATAGCTCCACCCTGCAGGTGCCAGCGCAAGTGAATATACACTGCGCACTACGTTTCCCAGGTCCCTAAGGAGCATGGGGAGAACCATGTCCCCCACACACACACACGCTTACCTCGTGTAGAGTGTGTATGGACCGTAGTGGGGAATCTTCAAATGAAAAAGGATGTGAGATGCTGGCAGTGTTGCTGTGGGGCAGTGTGGGGGAAACCTCTGAAGCAATTGGAGT
>NW_011359439.1:0-1918 GCF_000735185.1 Notothenia coriiceps
AAATCGCACGTCCCTGCGATTTGAATATCGCGCATTCGCATATCGCGGTTATCGCCATGACACGATATATCGTTCAGCCCTAATAAATACCATGCAAAAGTAGAACTGTGTCGACTGGTAGAGTTTCTGTATTATTGTCTTTAAAAAGGTAGCTTTCCTCACATGATCTTGCCATAACACAATCTCTTATATCCAGCTGCATCGCAAGGTAATTATATTTGAACTTGTCTGAAGCTTGTTGTTGTTGTTGTTGTTGTTGTTTAGAAACTGCAGATCCAGAGCATGGAGGCCAGAGAGGAGCGTCAGAGCGCCTCGGCTCAGTCCACTCCATCCAACACACCACAAACATCTCCAAAACAACAACGCAGGTACAAACATAACTTTCCCATAATATGATTATTATTTCTTTGAATTTAAATGTAATTTCCACTTTAGATTATTAGTAATATTATTATTATTACGATATATATATTTCGTATTATTCTTTTTTTGTATATATAATTATTTATTTATTTTCTCGCCTTTTTCCTCACATTAAAAAAAATGTGTTTGGCTTGAAAGTGGCAAACTACATGGCATGTTCTTTTTTTATTTATGCTGAATAATATTTATAAGGAATATTACACTGCTACCTAACAACATATTAAGCATTTTGAGCAAGGTACAAAAAAAATGACTAACTAACACAAAGTGTGTGTGTGTGTGTGTGTGTGTGTGTGTGTGTGTGTGTGTGTGTGTGTGTGTGTGTGTGTGTGTGTGTGTGTGTGTGTGTGTGTGTGTGTGTGTGTGTAGGGGCTGGTTCGGCAGTACCAGTTCAGATGTAAGCTCCTGTAACAGCAGTGTGGACCTCGTAGATTCGGGGGTGGGAGCAGGAGCGGTTGAACGGTGGGGCGTGTTTGGCCCGCGGCCGATGGTCCAGAAGTCCACATCTGACCTGGGATCAGACCCTGCAGGTAGACAGCATCTCACTCTGTATTCAGAATGTATTGGTTCTTATCCAAATTCCCATGGCATCTTTTTTTTTTACTAAACTAACAAATTGAAAGTGGAACCCTTCTTATAAACACTTTGTTTGTTCAGACGTGTTTGTTATGGTGTGGGATCTGGGTTACTGAGTGAACACATGGACCTTTTGGACTGATTGCAAACACTCAACAAAATAAAAAACCTTCCCTTATTGGCTTTCGCTAACCCTACGTTTATTTCATCACAGAGATATAACAGGCTGATCATATGAGTTGAGCTTTAGAGCACAGGCGGCTGCTGAGACACAACATTTTCACATGAGGGACAATTCAGTCGCTTTGGAAACTATCAAAATATTTGTTCCACGATGACGTTAGGTAGGTCATTTAAGAAAAGTAATAGATATTTGTCTGGAGTGGAAATTTGCTCAGATTATAGAAAATGGAAATATGTAACTTTAGAGATTGTTTCTTTATGAAAAATGTTTCTAGTATTTTAACAACTGTTTGATATCATTCCAAAAATGGTAAAAATAACTGAACTGTGTCGTTTTTTCTGCCAACTTAATCAAAATGGATATATATTTAGATGTTAGATGTTATAGAGGTAAATATAGTGGCTGATGCAGTAAAGAGACAGACTAACTTCTCATTAGGAACAATGATCCCATGCTGCGCCGTCTTTGCTTTTTCTTTTGGTTGAGAGCCCCCTAGTGGCAGAAAATGACATATGTTCAAATCACTGGATCCTGTTGCTAAGGGTCCCCTATGATACTGTGTTTCATCAATATATTACAGGTCTCAGATATATACAGAGCCTGTCTCTGATTGGCTGTTACTTTAGATGAAAATAAGGAGCCCCTCCCCACGCCCCTCTGAGAGAGATTTGGTTACAAAGAACTCAATGGAGCTCTAGGAGGAGATTCAGGTGATAAGGGGGGGGGGTACGGGGG
>NW_011359440.1:0-1611 GCF_000735185.1 Notothenia coriiceps
CTCAAAGAGTCTTAAGTGAGGCAGATGTGGCCTCTGTGAGAGTGCAGCTAATGAACTCACACCGAAGCTTTTAAAGTGTTATCTTGTCATAAATGAGTACATGTATTTTGCTAAAAGCACAGCAGATACGATTTGCACCTGGAATTAAATCAATAACAAAGATCAGATGGAGGTCAGGTGTTCAGCAGCTGCAGGAGAAGTTTTGAGTGTTTGAATTAAGCCTTAAGACGCTGCTCATCCACCTGCAAGAACTCCTTCTATCACTGTTCAGAGGAGCATCTGGCGCTTTAGTTTTCCACTTCCTCCACCTGGCTGTGTGTGTAGCTGCTGGGCGCTCCGTCACACTTTCTCCACCTATTGCTGTGTGTGTAGCTGCTGGGCATCCTCCAGAAAACTGCATCTCCATCCTGGCTGCAGCGTGCATGGCTGAGCTGCTCCATCATTTTAACTCCGAGTGTTCACGTGTACTTGAAGCCCCGCCCCCCTCTCTGTCTGGTTTGCCTCTCACTCATCCCACCTCGATCATGGCCGCTTGGTGATCCCTCCATTGTGGACTAACTCTCATGGTTCTGGTTGTGCCGTTTACATCGAGTGACATGTTTTGTGACGTTTCTCCGTGTTTCCTGCCATTACACATTGTTTGATGTGCATTTGAACGCATGATACAGCCTGTGTGTGAACTGTTGAAGATCAGCTGTTAAAGGAATATTTCACACTCAAAAGGACGATTTTACAACACGATATCAAACCTAGAATTCCTCCAGAAACATCTCGTATGCCACCGGGAATGAAGAATCCAAAGTGTGAAATGAATTGATAGACACATCAAAACTTTATTAGAACAACTGTTTACAAACGCTGACACAACTCATGCAGCTTAAACCAAGTCTCATGTTTCTACTTATTTCACTTACGGATGCAATTTGACTAAAAACCCTTTTAATATTTAATAACGTAACGGTGACTCGCAAGGATGGGTAGACTTTGCAAGAGTGAAATGATATGCGGTACTTGTGTTCAGGAAGTATTTAGCATACTGCAAGATAAAGTAAAGATTGTAATCTTACTACAAGAGTTTGTATACTTACGATTGGATGTACGGTATGTGTGCTTTTATCAAACACTGCCCCACCCTAATTGACTTGGATTCGTTCATTTGAAATTCTTTGTTCACCTTTTGGGGAGTACAAACCGAATGACCAGTTTGTGGGTGAAATACTCCTTTTTAATAATGTCAAAAAGGTTTTCATTCATCTTGATTTTATTAATGATTACTCTCTCTCTTTCTTCCACAGACTCGAAAACAAATAAAGAGCAAGAAAATTCAAAGAAGACACCGACGAAGCATTTTTTCAATAAAGTAAATTCAATAAAATCAGACTTTTAAAAACGTCCCGACCAACAGTTTAACATGTCCTCCGTGTTGCCGAGAGGAAGAAATCCAACGGGGACAAGCGCTCAGCGACAGGTCCTTACTGCAAAGCTACTGATCACTGCACTTCCTGTGAGATTATTTTTTCTGATGCCGTGTTTTCTGAGTCAGCTGGGTTTTTTATTTGTGGTTCATTGATGGGTTTATTTGTCTTTTTTTTTTTGTACATTCCTCTGTTT
>NW_011359441.1:0-515 GCF_000735185.1 Notothenia coriiceps
AACACAGTGTCTCGTTTTTTCTCCACAGCTTCAGTTGGACATGTAAACCAGTCAGCTCCCTCCCCAGCTCCTGTTTCCATGACGATGTTCCCACTTCCTCCTCAGTGCTCGTATTTCCTTCTGGTTTCCTAAAACACAACTTTGACCAGTTCCAGTTCACGCTCACCGTCCACAGCGGCGAGCGCTCGGCTTCATCAGAGGTCTTCCTCACGCTCGCACCAAACGTCATCGGGTAAGAGTCTTAAAAAAGTGTATAGGACATTTTTCAACACAGACTATGACATCCCTTGTTGTAAAATACTATGTGCAATATATACCGTAATTTTTGGACTATAAGCCGCGCCTTTTTTCCCATTTTTCGACGCTGCGGCTTATATAACGGTGCGGCTAATCTATGGATTTTTACAGCTATCGGCCACTAGGGGACCTCCTAAATCTATGGATTTTACAGGTTACAGTCCACCACCTTTAACTCTATGGGCTCTATGGCCGGTCCGCGCCCCCCACCTTTAAGC
>NW_011359442.1:0-2808 GCF_000735185.1 Notothenia coriiceps
TTACACAAGACAACAAATCGTTATGACATCATAAAGTGGCCAAAATCTGATCAGCTCATTTTCAGACAGGTTTTTATAGAAATGGATCAGGACAAAAAGAGAGAATCTTTGTTCCTGAAACTTCCAGAATCTCTTTCCACAGAGGGGACACATGTTGATGTAGAAGAGACATGAAGAAGAGGGGACACATGTTGATGTAGAAGAGACATGAAGAAGAGGGGACACATGTTGATGTAGAAGAGACATGAAGAAGAGGGGACACATGTTGATGTAGAAGAGACATGAAGAAGAGGGGACACATGTTGATGTAGAAGAGACATGAAGAAGAGGGGACACATGTTGATGTAGAAGAGACATGAAGAAGAGGGGACACATGTTGATGTAGAAGAGACATGAAGAAGAGGGGACACATGTTGATGTAGAAGAGACATGAAGAAGAGGGGACACATGTTGATGTAGAAGAGACATGAAGAAGTGGATTTTGCACGATGGGTGACCTTTAAACAGAAATAGTGTCTTCTTTCTGAATGTGATTCTCTGACCTTGGGTGGCATGTCCTCCTCTCTCAGCCAGGCGGTCCTGTCCCGATCCCTGTCCCTGTCTCTGTCCCGGTCCTCCCTGCCGGCGATGCGCTGCGGGGGTCCGGGGGTGTCAGAGGTGGGGTCCGAGTTCTGGCGGGGCATCTCGGGCCTGGGGGAGCCAGACACGCTGACCCCTTCACTCAGAGCTGCTGAGCCCGTCTGATCCTGCAGGGACTGAGAACCGGACATGGACCCGGAGTGGGTCTTCACTGGGACCAGGTGGGCCATCTGCAAGATGAAAAAGACAGAAGGAGGCATGAAGGAATCGTGTCAGATGGGAGAAAAGGTGAAATGTTACGGAATAAATGGTAGAAAATAACATGAGATTAATAAAAATAGAACAAAAACGAAAGTCAGAAAGGAGGGAGTGATGAAAGATTTAAAAAGGAGGCTTGAATCTTTAAATGTTAACAAGGAGTGAAAAGATTTGTGATTATTTATGGCACACCGAGCATTCGCACGCCTCCATTTATGCACGTGTACACACACACCTGTGGTTCAATGGAGCGGTGGATGGGTGGGGTGCGGGCGGGCTGCATGCCCCCGCTGCTGAAGGACTCGGAGCGGGGAGGGAGGGAGGGGTCGGAGATGCGGTTGGACACTTTGGGCTGCAGCGCTGGGGAGCTCTGCCTGTTCAGCTTAGATCGCTCCTCCACCTGGGACGGGTCACATACCACTGTCACTCACAGCCAAGCACACGGCAACAACCAATCACCACCGTCGGTATTGCCCCCATCCCCATGCATGGTTACAAACCAAACAGACATCTAAACATCACACTGTGGGACATCTCTGTGTTTTTGTTGTCAACTGCCACTTATTTTTTTTTTTTTTACGGCCTCACTATGCGTCATTACACACTTGGAGCAAATACAGACTTCCAAGGAACCTGCCAAATGTCTTAAGTCTGGCAGGTTGTTGGCACCAACATTACATGCAATGTTTTGGTTGTTTATCATCCAACGGCTTCTCTGGTCAGATTGTATTCGATGTAACTCCCATTAAATTGTTGTGTTTTCGTTTCTACATGTCCCACAGACTTGAGTTGAGGAGTGTCTGATTGCTGTATGCAAAGGTACCGAATTATCCCAAATCTTTTTAAGCAGACACCGCATTTAAACAAAAAAATCATAGTTTTGAGTCCATGCGGAGCTATGAAACCATGTTTGATTTTTATGTTCATAAGAGCTTCAGTGACTTTTTTCACAGAGCTTCAATGCAAACAAGCACCAAATATCTGTGAGTGAGGACGACAGAAAGCTCCCGTTTCCAGTGTAATCAGATTATCAGATTATCTGGTGTGCAGCGAGAGAAGGCTCTGAGGAATGCTCCCGGCTGATAAAATCACACTTTTCTTCTCTGAACATCGTCTACTCAACGGCTGTTGGACGGTTGAGTCGTGAGTCGTGTCTCAGCATGGCATAGAGTCAATAGCCCCCAGTTAAACTTCCGTATGCAATGAGAACTATCCCATTTGGAGGCTTTCTGTAATTCCACATGAGTCCATAATCTTGTAGGATTATTCAAGATTATGACCCGGGTCAGAACAACTATGGAATATTGTCATTCTTCAAATATTTGTTAGTTGCCTGCTAGCGAGTCAACTACAGTGAGGCAACTATGGTATTCGGTGTCAGAAATCATCTCTTGTTAGTGGTTCACTCGGGATGAACGCCAACTACTGGTGAAGGAAAGAAGTGTAGATAAACAGCAGCTCAGTACACAGAACCAATGAAAAATAAATATTTGGTGAGTGAGGAGAAGCACTGCTGTGATCCAGGTCGAGTTTAAGCTGTGGAGGCGATCAATGTTAGCATAAACATCAACTGACCTTCAAACAGATAGAGAGATTGCTACTGGAAGAAAAACCTTTTGGGTGGTGCTGATCAAATATTTACACGTTTTAAGCCTACCACCCAAAAGCTCTTTCTTCCATGGCAGAGTTTCTAAGAGGTTAAAACAGAGCATTAGGGGATGTTAATAGAGGTCACTGTCGCATCAAAACTAAGAAAGAACAAAGAAAAAGATTAGTAAGGAGAGCAGATGGAGGACATCCTCTGAGGATCCAGGGTTGTTAGAAGGATCCCACCACCAATTGGCCAGCACCCATCACCAAGCCGGGATTAGATCGACTGGTTGACTGACCTAAAAAGAAGTTTGGATGGGTGGGTTTCCCCGATGACATCAACAAGAATGTGGAGTGGGTTGGCCATGGTGCTTTTTGGGG
>NW_011359443.1:0-2130 GCF_000735185.1 Notothenia coriiceps
AGACAAAAAGACATGGATGATTTGAGCGATTCAAAATGTATTCTACTAGTTTGCAGTCATCCAAAACGCTGAGCATTCACATGTTTGATGTGTATGTCTGATAATAACAATAGTAGCAAATGCGTTCAGACTACCAACTTTTCACACAGAAGTCTAGCAGGAAAATAGATCATGAACCCAAAAGGTAACATGACAACACTCCTCTTTCTTATCCTAATCCTTACCTTGTAATCATGCAGAATCCTCTCTGCAAAGGCCTTGTCCAGCATCTTCCTGTACCACTCCTGAAGCCTCTTGGGTTTGGGGATCTTCTGGTCCTGAGGATGGCAGTGGAAGATGTAGTCGTCTCCTTCACTGGGAGGACACGCCCAGATGTGGCCCTGGGCATATCTGCAGCCATAGACAGAGCAAAGAGACCATGTGTAAGTCAGGACATTTGATTCCTTGGAAATGTCATCACGACGTTCTCCTTATTTCCCATGGTGTCTCTTTAAAGAGGTTGGGCAGAAAAGGAGCGTTAGAGCAAGGCTCACCCGAGTTTTTTGACATATTCCAGATAGCCGATGAGGATCTCGTGGTAAACTGCTGTTCGTAGAATCCGAGGTCTGAAGAAGTGAATACTGTCAAGGTATGATATGTAGACCCGTCTGCAGAGGTAGAGAGAGGGAACATGGTCAGTTTCACTCATAAAAAGCACTCGAATACCAGCTTTATTGCCACGTGTTACATACAGGAGTTGGCTGTACAGACCTAGTGTTGGGGAATGCGCACTCTGAGCCGTACTCCTGCACGTGCATGCCAAAGAAACACACGTCCACGCCGTCAATCTCCTCGAAGGCGAAAAGTGCTTTGGTTCTGTAGGGGAAGGTCTCTTGCATTTCACCTGTGTCCACAAACCTGTCGTAATGAAGAAAGATTGAATATTAAAAAAGTGTGAACAGCATAGTGGGATGGCTCTGGATAATGCCAGCTGAACCATCACATGAGTCTGCACTGAACACGACCCTCAAAACACCAAGGTGAGGACTGTGCAAAGCTGGAGATTTTATATAGTATAATAAGAAGAATTCATGGTATTTATTTTAGAGCTTTTCCAAGTGCTGAAAGCGCTTTACATTACATATTCTAGATTACACATTCTGTATGCAAGGGCTGGTTTGCTTTCATTAACTGTACGGAGGCTCAGTCACTGGTACATTTTTATATACAAAGCCATGTTAGCGAAACTTCCATCTTATATCTGCTCCCTGATCTCACGGAAAATTGAAAGTGGCTACTGCCTGAGATCAAATGCTGTGGTTTATTAAATGTGCCAACTGCTAGGACTGTTTTAGGGAAGACAGCTTTTAGATGCGCAGCTCCTCTGTCTTGGAATAGTCTGCAAAAGGAATGGAAGCTGAGCAATCTGGTGCCACTAAATGTTTTTAAAGCTCGGTTGGATGCAACTCAATCGGAAGCTATTGGTACCTGTTTCTGGGGATAATTATGTAAATGATGCTGTACTGATGTCCTTGTTGTTCTGTCTATGTTTCTATGTTTCTATGTTTCATTTGGAACTACTTGAGCAGGTCTCACTTGAAAAAGAGATCAATGATCTCAATGGGATTCATCTGATTAAATAAAGGCTTGAAATGAAATATAAGACTTGCAATACCTTTGATACAAATGTGGAAAATACCCACAGGAGCAATTTAGGGTGAAGTGTCTTGTATAGCCAAAAATCCTCTTCAAAGTATTTGGTATCTCTTAAACATAAGCCATTTTTGTACGTTTATCATTTAAAAAACCCTTCCCCACTCGGACGTGTACATTGTTATTTTTTTTACAGTTTTGAATACATTTCACTTGTGTATGATCTATTAATGTAGCCTTAATATTTCTTTAAAAAATAATATGAATCATCTTGAATACGGTGCATAATACAGGAAATACATTTCTTACAATTACACAAAAAATGATAAGTATTTAAATCTAAGGCTTTTAGGAAAGAAAGCACACACAAGGCCAAACCTCGGTTTGGCCTTGTGTGTGTCTGCTTTCAGCTCTTTAGCATAATGGGACGATTCAAGTCAAGTGGCCTTGAGTCAATAAAAAGCAGCCTTAATTCATTCAACCTGAATACAACAGGTT
>NW_011359444.1:0-2099 GCF_000735185.1 Notothenia coriiceps
GCAAAGTGACGTCACTCCCATTCAAAGTCAATGGGCAGAGAAGCGTTGGAAGCGTTGGAAGATTTGTTTAAAGCTGCTGTGTGGACGTACCGTTATTCTCTTGCGTTAGCTTTTCCATTAACAGTGACCTATCATGCACTTTTGTACGTCTTTTACACATGAATACGTGTCCCTGGTGTTCCAGGGAACTCACCAAGTGTCAGAAAACACAAACCTCTCTATTTTCCTCCATACCCAAATCTGTTAAAAAGGGGCTGCAACAGATCTGGTACAGACTGATCCAGATTTGAACACTTCTATGACGTCACAGAAGTGGCGCTACGGCTATTGGGCCAACTCCACCAATCAGGAGGAGACAGCCACGGACATTGCCGTTGGAAAGCGCTGGAGACGCTGTAGTACATATGCCAGGCCTGTAGATGGTGCTGTTCTCACAGAATCAGCCCATGCAAAGACAGTGTTAAATTGAGCGAAATGAGGAATGGCTAAAATGCATGATCTGTTTGGTATTTTGAAAAATAAAAAGTATAAATATGCCTTATATAGGTATGGTCCTACACTATATTATTCAAATATAGCATGATAGATCCACTTTAAGTATTTTTCTCGTCCTATTTTTTATGATTTCCCTCACCTTTAGCTTGTATTACTTTCCTATACCCCATGTTCTCTCTGTCTTTCATCTATCCCATAATTTGCCGCCTCATTCCAACTATACTTTGCTCATTCCCCATATGTACTCCATGTTCTTCTGCTCTTCTTGTATTTCCTTTTGCTTGTCAGTCTTTCATTGTGCTTATTTTACCTCGTCTTCACACTGCCTCCTCTTTATCTTGAATTCTTACCCTCCCTTCTTCTATATCCCTCCATCTTTCTCCCTTTCCTCTCCTCTTCTGAATATTTGCAGGGCTCAGCAAAATGTCGCCGGCTTCCCAACCCATAATCTCCGTGTTTGGTGTCTTGTTGCGGTTCTCAACATTGTCCCAGATCGATGTTTAATTATCCTACGACATGCCCCCCACCCCCACCAGTTCCCTATAACCTTCTTCTTATCCGCCATCCACTACTTCTGTCTCTCTGCTGCCCCACAATATCAGGCATTTAGCTTTTCATGGATGGAGGGAGAAGACATTTAAATAAACACACTGTTGAAAAAGGAGAGTGAGGTGGGAGGGCGAGAAGGGAAGTGAATTAGAGGAGAAGATGGAGCTAAGAAGGGGACCGTGGGTTAGGAGGGGGAGAGTAGGGCAGGATGGGGGAGGAGCAGAGCAAAGAGAAACATGAGAGGATGAGGGGAAAGCAGAAGAGGGGATTGGGATGCTAAGTAGGGATACAAAAGATGAAAGATGGTGGATGGATTGCATCCTGTAACACTCGATAGATTTTGAGTAAATAAACTCAATGATTGAGTTGGCATCATGTGATTGCAGGAGCTTAATATTCAATCCAGTTTGATCTATGTTTTAAGCTTCCCGGTAGTGTTGAACTTAGACCCTCTTATGTGATAACAGATTTGAAAGGTGGTAACATCACAACTTAAAGTAGCATCCATAAAAAAAATCCATATTTTTCAAATGCTTAATTTTTTTAATGGCATGTATTGACACCAGAACTGTATGATACTCTTCTAAGCACAGTTTTTGGGCCATTTCCTATGATGATTGGGTGCAATTCACAACAAAGGTTCAGCTCTTAGCTTGCGCATAAAAAAAAAGTCACCAGTCTGTGCTCTGATGGAGAGGTGAGGCAACGATGTACAGATCTATCTGCCACTCAATTCAAATGTCAACTCATTGCAGCTATTGATGGACTGCTTAGCAGAGATCAAATCCTGGCTGAGTCAAAATGTCCTCGACCTCAATGAGAGCAAGACTGAGGTTATCATTTTTGGACCCCAACCTCCAGCCTCTCTGGTTGATATTCTGGGCTCCCTCAATAAAAACATCCTCCCCTCTGTCACGAACCTTGGAGTTACCTTCACTAGCACTTTTAAATTCGATAAGCAGGTCAGCACCGTAGTCAAAACCTGCTTTTTCAAATACGACTATTGGCCAAGAGCAAGTCGTTTTTATCTTTTAAAGACCTGGAAAGGGTTATTA
>NW_011359445.1:0-3016 GCF_000735185.1 Notothenia coriiceps
CTACTTCTTACATGTTGAAACCAAATACCTATACTTTCTACTTCTTGCACTTTGAACTCAAATACCTGTACTTTCTACTTCTTACATGTTGAACTCAAATACCTGTACTTTCTACTTCTTACATGTTGAACACAAATACCTGTACTTTCTACTTCTTACATTTTGAACCCAAATACCTGTACTTTCTACTTCTTACATGTTGAACCCAAATACCTGTACTTTCTACTTCTGACATTTTCCAAACAGGCTGGTTCCTTTAGTTTGAATGTGTGTTTGGTGGCGTGATCATTATTATTTAGAGTCATTGCGTGCCTATTGATTTGAACACGATCCGTGTATCCATCATTTCCTGGTCTTCTCTAAAGAAGAGGGACCAATGAAAACGTTGTCATGTTGCCGTTGTTCAGCATGGAAACATTCATTAGCTAACAATGACATTATTGTTCTATTAATATAAAGGGAGGTCAGGTACTCTTTAAAACAGCTGCTAGTTATGGGTACTTTTTACTGAAGTACATTTCAAAGCCCATACTTCTTTACTTTGACTTGAGTAAAGAAGTTTAGTCAGTACTTCTACTTTCACCAGAGTATATTTCAACACGAGTATCTGTACTTCTACTTGAGTAAAGTGTGTAATGTGTGTACTTTTGCCTTCTCTGGTTAGGACGGTGCGCTGTTGAACTCATTTGGATTTGGCACAGGGTTCAGGGACCAAACAGAAACCCTGCTCTGGGTGTCGGGGCATGCTATCTGTTACAGTGGTATTATAGAGCACAGTGGAGCTGTGATACTGCTGTTAACATGCAGAGCCCTCTGTTAGTCCTCAGTGGCTCAGAGACCAGTCCTTATCTCTTAACAACACGCCTCTCAGCCATCCACTGGCATACAAATGAAAGACTCACTTAGGGGGCTGCTCTTTCTCCCCTCTTTCCTCTCCACCCCCCCCTTTCACCCTCTCGCTGTCACACTAATCCTATTTAGTGTTGGAAACATAGCGCCGTCCCAATATTGTCGTGCTATTGTGCTCTCTGAGATATTTTTGAGTAAATGGTATATCAATACAAACACATCGGCTATTATAGTAGCTTCAATCACACTAACATCACAGCCTGCTTTCCATTTTAAAGCTGTTTTTCTCTCATGTCAGACACCAGAGAAAAGATTCATTTTCAATGTGCCAGGGTAATTTATAAACCGAGCATGTTTCTCCTCTCAGCTCGCTTGTAACTCAATTATAGAGTAGCTGCTCCAATAAATGGCAATAACATGCCATTGTTAAAGTTTAATACGGTCCTTAATACTAGACAATGTTGTCCAATGTGAGTGGACAGCAGCTAGAGAGACTCTCCATCAAGACAAGAGGAGGACCCAGTTAAGTCTAATGGAAAATGGCTTGTGCTGATAACTAATCAGGGTGTAGTACCTGCTCTGCTAACAGTGTGTTGGTCTGCATCAGATACTGCTAGAGTTGTCCTGATTCTCCAAGTCCACAATCCTAATGTATTTTTGACTTTAGGGTATGATTCCCATTTTAATTGTTTTGTTTTTCAGCACTGACTTCCATGCTAGTGTTAGACTATGGACTCTGTTTGGGAAAGAACAACAATAATCACTAGTTATAAGTCTTTACATTTTTGTTTTTAATTTCATATATTAAATGATATATAACCAGTATTTATTTAAATTTTTTTGGAGTAAACGAGACTAAGGCGTTGTGTAGTCTTGGAGTTTGTTTTTAGCAATTGTTTTGTTATGACTTTATACATTTTTTCAGAAACACCCAGTAGGTGGGATCCTGCTTTTCTGGCATGTAATGGATTATCGAAATGTTGAGGTCATTTCGATACATCTTTCTGATCCAACATCGAAATAGTGACCTTGCACTGTTTTTATATAGCACTGTATCCAGTCTCTACAACAGCTGATGAAATGTGCACATGCATGCTCCCCAGAGATTAAACCTTTTGCATTTTGACCCTGAGGCCGAATGTGTGCGTGACAGATTTCCTTTGAATTAATCTGGTTGATTGAAGGGATGAACATTATTTTATTTGAATGCCCCTTTGGTGTTTCCCCTGGTAATATCATCATGATGTTGGTTAATATGTCACACTTTGTCACTGTGATGTGTAATGAGGCATAATTCCAGCCTCCAGCAGGCCTTTTGAACTTCACATGGTGGTAAAGCAGAGACTGTTGCCATGTTTTTATGTTTAGTGGTTGTGGCATTAATTTAATGATATCAGCCCTGTGCTGGGTTCTGGTTTATTTTACATTTTCAGCTAATAGTTTTTCATCTTACTGTAAACTAACGCATTAGCACCTCTGGAAGCAACTGAGGAATAGGGTTAAGGCAGTGGCGAGCCGTCAGGGCCCTCTAGGCCCTCTGTGAGGGCCTAAGATATTCTACAAAATAATATTTAAAAACATTAAAAAAAATTATATATTTTTTTATATATTTTTTAATATATTGTTTTAGTTTTTTTTGTTTGTTTTTTTTTTCAGTTATATTTTTCATTAGTTTCACCAAAATAACTTCATTTAATTGTATTTAAAATAAAATTTCCAAATAAATAAATCCTTCAAAACTGCCTATTCAGTTTCTGTTGGAATGTGAAGGGTTAAATGAAAGAAGCTCGTCTCTGCGAGTTACTGTGAAGAGAGTTGGACGTCCAGGCGGTCCAGCTATGAATTCACAGAGGGCCCAGCTGTAGTAACTGAACGAGAGAGTAATGTCAAATGACAGCACAGTTGAACAATCATATCTTCCCTCTAAATGGGAGGGTGTTATTATCGCGGACTTTATGACAAGTTTACTTTGTGAAACTTTTTTTGTTACCATAGCAACAACAACTTCCTGTCAACAGCGTTAACTTGCCTTCAAAATAAAAGCATGCCAAATTACACTTAAGACATAGAACTGCAACGAAAGTAACAAACACAATGCAATATCCTTTTCAATTTCAAAGAACACAAATAGGGTTATTTACAGGTGTTGTTTTGTGTGGTAGAGGGT
>NW_011359446.1:0-5424 GCF_000735185.1 Notothenia coriiceps
TGGGCACATAAGGGACACACACACCTAGAGTGTGTGCGTGTGTGCGTGTGCGTGTGCGTGTGCGCGTGCGCGCGTGCGTGCGTGTGTGTTTTCTGATCCGGATGGTTACTAATTCCTTTTCTTTATGGCGGTCATTTTTGACCAGCAACACCAAAGTTGACTAAATCATCCAAAATTCAATGAAAGTGGTGATCAGCAACTGTATATGTACAAATGTCTACTGTGAAGGATATCATGAAGCCTTAACGCAATCGAACGTAAAACAAAAAAGTTATGATTGATGAAAGTAGTGAATCGGTCCGATTTGACCCGAAGACAACAGGAGGGTTAATAGGAAAGATTAACTCCATGAAAGGCCTTTAAATCAGCGACTAAACAGACCTTGGTCAGTTTGGATTGGAGGTCATCTTCCACTCTACTGCTGAAGGGCTATGTTCTCAGCCCCCTTCAGTTCCTGCCATACACCAACGATTGCAGCCCCAACGGGAAGTGAACTAACAAGAGTCCAGTGGAAAGACCGATTTCAAAGAATGATGAGGCTGGAGAGCAAGAGAAAAAGTGGACAGTTAAAGGGCAATGATCAGAGAGATTATAGCAAGACCTGGAGAGTGAAACTGACTGGGAATTTTTATAAAGTAAGGGGGACAAGTGGAATTATGCCCTTGCATCTAAAAGACGTAGAGGATAAGTAAGAGTTCATTGTTTATCTTTATATCCTTTCATTGTTAAGATCTTTCTGTATTCGGTGAGAGAACACTAAATTGGATGAATTGAACCACAATTGATCCTCCTGTTTTTCTACAAGTCTCTCCGATAACTTTGGGTAAAACCTCTACAAATCAAGAGCCATTGAGTTTAGGATTACTCATGAAAAGAAATAGATCACCATTACAGTCTATTCACATGGTAATTATTGGCTGAAAAACCGCTCTTTGGGCTTAGCTGAAATTGCTGGTGGGGGATCCCTTGACTGTTTACTCATGCAATCAGGCTCATACTGTTCACAATCAGGCCCATTATATCAATCATTATTCCACATTTATGGCATTTGGGATTCGCATTTGGATGCTGTCAACACTTTGTGATCTCCTGTGTAGGGTTGGACTGCACAAAGCTTGACATCTACAGAAATTGGTGGCAACACAATACACTTTGTTAAGGGTCACATTCAACCCAAGGAAGAAATATTTTACTTACTTTTCAGAGGGTTATACATTAAGGTTTGATAAATAAGTAATGAAAACCAAAGATTGAATAAATCATTTTTATTTTGATCCCACAGCGTTCTTGCAGAGTGGTGCATTAATAAATAACTGATTGATTAAAGGTACAAGAACATTTACTGCATTTTTTACAATAATACAATTAAACGAAAATGGAATGAAGGAAGGCGTAGTTTTCAATGAAAATGTCTGCTATGTACAATGTTTTTTTTAAACAAAGTAAAGATTTGTTTTAATTAATTTTATTATATATTTCATTTGAGTATGTACAATATGTATACATTAATATCACTATGTATACAGAGCTAGGCTGGATCCGATTATGTTTTGGGTGGGACTAACAATGCATTTGCTACCAATTGGTAAGAGGAAGAAAAGCAAAACAAAGAAGCCACTTGTTAACATTAATTAGTACATTTGTAAACATGAATATACTGAAGGTATTTACAAAATGGTAATCCAACCCCATGTATTAGGGTAATGCCAAGCATCTTGAGAACAACGATTTTTTTTTCAGGGTAAATAATCTTATCGTAATGATTTAACCACTACCCAATTAAACAGGATTTTATCGTTGTTTTAATTACTGTCAAGTATAAATGTGGGGGAGTTAATCCAATAATAGGCTGGGGGTTATTACTGAGAAATCCTGCTGCAGCTGATCATTTAGAGATTTATGGCAAACATGAAACCAATGTAGAGCATTATATCTGCCATGTGCGTATCATATTTTCCACATTACAACTTGTGTATACTGTCCATGTCAACATCAGGTACAAGTGGGATCCTTGTACTTTCCCAACATTGTGTTTCATCTCTGCACTCTGTAAAACGTGAATGGATGTCTCCAATCTGCAGAACATGACATGAACATGTTTAGCTTTATTTGTTACATGCATCACGTCGAAGTTTCCTTTATGACACTTTCAAATCTCAAAATCTCTCATGATCATACAAAGTGATGCAGTCACATTATCACAGCTCTGATCAGTCCCTTCTTTGATCCTTCACACTTGAGATATACAATAATATACTTGTTGTTATAAATCGATCAAAGGGTTGCAGATTTTGATTGGTAAGAGCAGTGTACCATGCAATCTTATAACACGGTCCAATGCTCATGCCTTGTTATAGGAACAAAACGTGCTAAAGTAACCTTAAGGCTCTGTTCAGCTGGGTGGTAATTCTCTCTGGTTTCATTAGTGAGTGACCCTTTCACATTACACAGTAGAGCAGAACCACACTTTGCACTTCAGTTTCATCAGACAGGTGGGTATGGCGAGTAGTTTAAATGTTGTAAGCTTTTGCACACTACAAACTTGCATTTCGATGCTAGACCCTCATCCAGAAATTATATTTTCAAGCTTGAAAATGTCCGTGAATTTATTTGGCAACATCACACTTAAATACACTAACTGCTAAGTTTTTCAATATGGCGGCTTGGTCTAGACGGATATCGTCACTTTTCAGAACTTACAGATTTAGCAATATTTGTCAATGTGCAGGGTAGTCTCATACATATCTAAAGGTTAATATTAGGTACTTGAAATACGTTCAGCATGTTAGTTCTCAATTAGGTTAAGGCAAAAAAAATGTCCCGGGTCTAGGAAAATATTGTGTTTCATAGTAAGTAGCGTATTTAATGATCTACAAAAGTTCAAATAGGTTGAGAATGTTGACTCTTGTTTTCATGCACTGAGCTCTCTTGTGTGTTTGACCCATCCAGACTCTGCCTTTTTTTTGACATCACTTCACCAGGCTTCCTCCATTACTCCAGCCCAGGGCCGGCCCGTGGTATATGCAGTATAGGCGTATGCTAGGATGCATTTGTGCAGGGGGGGGTACCGCAAATAAGAAAGACAATTCAAAATGTTTAACTTTTACTTTATTAATAATAATTACTGTATAACAACAATAGAACTAGGCCTACAGTACATTGCATACAGCGCCCATAAACTGTGCATTAAATCCATGTTAGAAGATATAAATTATTGCATATAATTAACCCTTGTTAGGATTTTTTGTAGGTCTACCTTATAACCAAAATCCTACCAAAACTTGATTTCTGTCTTTTAGATTGATCCCCCCCCCCACCACCACATGATCGCTGCTGGCGGTGGAAAGGCTGTTCGCCTCGGGCCACAGCACGAAGGACACGGACGGAGAATAAAAAGCTGAAAAATAAAACCACATTAAATCACTCAGTGTGCACACAACTTCTTTGTCAGATATGATGAAAAATCGATTAATCCCCATACATGCTCTACTTGACCATAACCTTTACGGTACAGTGTGATAATGTTTTGTCAGCTGTGGTTTCCTCGCTCGGTTGAAGACGTTGTGAGACCACAGGAAGGAAATCATGCTGGAATCAGAAGTTTATAAAAAATATATTATATAATTTTGCTGTGGTCAATTTATGGTCACGTTTATTTTCATTTATGTATATTATTTTGGATGTGGTTACTACCGCATAATTAAATGAAGCATGATGTTGTGCCCATGCTTAACGCACATTTCCTGTCCTCAGTGACAGAGGCGGTAATATTTGTTGAGTTTGGAGAAGTGTATTATGTGTATGATGTATGATGTTTGACACACATTGTGACAATCGAGAGCTAAGGGACTTAATGTTAATTGCTTTGGCCGAACAATTTTTTCAGGCAATATGACGTTATGAGAAAAATCTAACTTATAATGGTTAAAGGTGGGGTAGTTAATTTTGGAGAAACCAGCTCGAGAGCGCTAGAATTTGAAAATACAAAACTGGAAAAAATCTGCCACTTCCATACAGAGCCCCTCCTCCAACAAACACGAACGTGCACATGACCAATGAGGGCACGAGATAAGTTTGTGCACAGATGGAAGGCTGACAGGCAGGTAGGCCATCCAGTTACTTTAGCCGGGCCGGCTAAAATTATTGGTCGTGCTTTTTACAGTACTACGGCTTCCACAGATGACATTTTTTTATGGATTTTTTGTCAAAGCACTTAAGATATTCATTGCTATCGGGATGTTAAGAGCATTCCATGGAATATAACAAAAAGTGTACCTCGAGCCGGTTTCTCAAACTTACCTACCCCACCTTTAATTTCAGTTCTTTTTTGGTAAAATGCAATTAAAAATATGCACTTGTCATGTCCTTTTTGATGTAAGAAATAAATAAATTGTATTTCTTCAAACCGTCATTTGTAAAGAAAATGCCTAAATACAGTCGATCATTGAATATGAAATGTCATATCCAGACAAAGTTCTAGACATGTGGCAACACCATGGCTTCTCTTTCGTTTAAGTAGCTCAAACACATTAATGTGTCACTCACTACCACTTCTGACCAGTCGTGGAAAGGATTAAAGTACATTTACTCAAGTACCATACTATTATTTTTGACATAATTGTATTTTAATTGAGTGTTTTCATTTCATGTTTCTACTTCTACATTTCGGAGGCTAATATTGTACTTGTATACCTTGATCTAACACTCATATAAAAACATATGATTTGCACATATGATATGATGCAGTCGTTTGGGCTCAGAGTGAGGGCCATTTGTTCTTGGTGCTGTTTCCATTGCACTTGCACGACTGACACTTGGACATGTTTGTCTTCAGAATGAACATTTTCTGGGGTGTTGGTAGCTGCAGGCAATCAGGGGACACATTTGAAGCACTGATGAATATTTGGGTTTAATCAGGTTTAATCCGTCCCCCACACAATCAGACACGAGGTACTTCACACAACGCTTCAACAAAACGACCTGCCACGATCCATCTGTGGCCTTTCTATTTCTTCTAGTGGAAGTTTGCAATGGTACACACATTCAGCTGGGAAAACAGACTTGAAGCTGTTTCGTATAGACAGAAAACTGAGCTATTGCTTGTTGTTTGGTTTCAGATTTAAAGTGCTTCTTAATAACCGAGAATCAGATAACTCTGCAGATGCTTTGTATGATGACGTGATATCTGTGTACAACCCTTCACCCCCTTCCTCTGTCACATGCACACTCTCTACTCCATCACTGCCCATTATGTTCTCTGTTGCTGTTTTTAATTTGTTGACTGTAATGGCGCATTTCCACTGCAGCGGGTAGCCCCGTTTAAGCGTCCTTAACCCTTTGGAGTCCTGGGCTAATTTGGCCGTTTTCGCATACTTTTGATTTGTCTTACTAAACACCATTAAGGAATGTTTGGCATGTCAATGT
>NW_011359447.1:0-2774 GCF_000735185.1 Notothenia coriiceps
GACTTCGCCTCTCTATAACGCCAGTGCTACGGGCCGGCCCTCAGTTAAAGGTGGGGTAGGTAAGTTTGAGAAACCAGCTCGAGTGCACTAGAATTTGAAAATGCACAACCGGAAAAAATCGGCCACTTCCTTACAGAGCCCCTCCTCCTCCAATACACAAACGCGCACATGACCAATGAGGGCACGAGATAAGTTTGTGCACAGATGGAAGGCTGACAGGCATGTAGGCCATCCAGTTATTTTAGCCGGGCCGGCTAAAATGATTGGTCGTGCTTTTTACGGTACTACGGCTTCCACAGATGACATTTTGTTATGGATTTTTTGTCAAAGCACTTAAGATATTCATTGCTATCGGGATGTTAAGAGCATTCCATGGGTTATAATAAAAATGGTATCTCGAGCCGGTTTCTCAAACTTACCTACCCCACCTTTAATATGCAACTCGCAAATATCTTTCTCTCTCTCTCTCTCTCTCTCTCTCTCTCTCTCTCTCTCTCTCTCTCTCTCTCTCCTCTCTTTTCTCTCTCCTCTCTCCTCTCTTTTCTCTTCTCTCTTTTCTCTTCTCCCTTCTCTCTCTCCCTCTCTCTCTCTCAATGTTGGTACGCAAATTTTCAAACGACCCGGTGCTCTTTTTTTGGCGAAAGTGCGCATGCGCACCTGCGCACCAGTTATGTGCAGCCCTGTGTATATGCCCCAAAACGTCAACAAGCCCCTGGTCCCAGCTGTGTGCGTCACTTTTTAGTGTCCCCTTTTTGAGTTTCTAGCAGCGTTTTTTTATTTGCAGCTTTTTTATGCAGCATGTTCCTCCTAACGTTTGCAGCTGTGAGCCACAGTAGAGTAAGGCTAAATGACACAAATTTACAAAGATTCTGAATTAAACTATATTTGTACTAATTGCTGGGCATGTGTCGACAACCGTAGTTTCCTCTTGTTATAAACACAAACAGACAAATAGTACAGAATGTATTCTGCTCACATTGTTGTAACCTCGCCTCTACCTTGTGTGGTCACACAAACAAAAACAGTTGCATCATCTTGTGCCTTGTCTGGGAATAAAATATTTCTTTCAGAGTTGAGATATCCAGCAGCTGAACAGTGCCACTCAGACTCTGACAAAACGATTTCTAACATCAAAGTAAAACTCTCAAAGGGTTCTTAATTAAATTGTTCCTCTTACTTTCTCCCCAATTCCCCCTTTGTATAAAAGAAAAATATCAAGGGAGAATAGTGTGCTGATGCTTTGTTGTGTTTTCCTCGCACCATCTGGTTTCACATTCAGAGCAGTGACACCTGGGAGCTGCTGGTCCTGCTGCAGCCTCCTCCTGTCAGACGCTGATTGCTCCACTGGAGCATTCGGACTGCTACACTCAGTCCTGCTGATGTGACTTTCAGTTCTTCAAATGTTTTCTCAGGGGCAGCAGGACTGCAGAGCAGGTTGAAGCAGTTTTATATTCTAAGTTTAACTTGATTGAAGCCAGCATACTTGCATTTTTTTATTCAAATTCTGGCCCTGTCTGATCACCTCACTTCCCCTCCCGTGTGATACCCTGCCCGGCCCTGATCACTTTCATGTGTATTTATGTAACCGGTGTCGACAAGCGGTGTCTGCGTTCTGTTGATGATGGATGAGACCCGAGCCATCATACCGTTGAGACGATCTCCGTTTATTCACTGACAACAATACAACGAATCAGTAGTTATTAAATGAGTTATCCCTCACACTGACTCCTCTCACGTGGAACATTCACACGAAAGGGAAGAGGAAACGTGAGGGACACAATATGAAAGGGGGAAGTCCCCACAAAAATAATCTCCCGAGTACAGTGAATACATTCTGGAGATTCCGCCCACTGATTGGAAACCTAGTCAGGTATTGAACAATTAATAAATAAAGAACACAGAATTATTAAATACAAAACACAGAATTTGTGTTATTATACTAAAAATGATATACAAAGAAATATTTAACACTAAACATCACTGCATATTTACAACTCTTACATTTAGTCTGTGCTGTCCCATTTGGCAGAGCCAGTTTATTTTGTCTGTTTAACAGTTAGCGTCCCAGTAATTCCTAGTCTTTTATCTTAGAGTTTTGCTACATTGCGTTCTTTCAACAACTTAGTTAGTTGGGTGTTTGTGTTACTTTGTTCTATCTGTTTTAGAGTTGCTGGTGTCAAAGAAACTTTGGGATTAGTTGGTGTGAATAAGTTGGAGGAAATCACCTACATTTGAATTGTAATTGCTCAACTTGAATAATTGCTTGAATCTAATTTGAGTTTGTATAGCTTAACTTTAATTTCACAAAAGAAAACGTTGGAATAGCATAATAATATATAATGTGAACCTAAATTAGTATTGCTTTGGACCTGGATTTCTATAACATTTAAGTTGAAATGAATATTAAAGCATTACATCAACTTGCTCTGAAACCGTTTTAAGCCCTCCCTGAAAAAAACGAACTCTCTATATACTATCCCATTCAGTTTTCAAAATTAACAATGTTTTTTTTTTTTTAAAGCACTTGTTGCTGGGATTAGGGTTAGGTTCCTATGTTAGAATAACCTGTTTACACTTCTCATAGATAGAAGCAACATTGGTCTTTAAACGTTGATGTCTCGTTATTGGCCTTACAGTAATTAATTTTTAGCAATTATTTTGGTCCCTACTTCCTCAAGAAGCTTGTTGCTTAAACCCTTTAACTGCCGGACCAAGAAAAAAGCTATGGAAAAATTATTTTTTTGCATTTTCTTATCAAATGGGCCACAAATAAG
>NW_011359448.1:0-4240 GCF_000735185.1 Notothenia coriiceps
GCAAGTTGTATTTTTTGAGTATTGGGCAGTGATGCGAAAAAACAGATTTGTTGTCCAGTATTTTGAGTGTTTGTTTGTACAATGACTCCAGTGGTTTTAATGTTGTTGTACTGGCATTTGGCCAGGTAGTTAAACAGTAGGTGATGTGTGAGAGAACCATAGAGTGTGTGTACATCAGAGATGCCTCAATTGACATGTAATCTCTGGTGAACCTAAAATTCGACAGACTGAATTTGACCCCATTATATACTTTTTTAACCTGAGCCTTGAAATTGAGTGTTGAATCAATCATGACTCCAAAGTACTTGTATTGTGACACCACCTGTAGCCACTCCAGCATACTGTTTTACAAATATGTATTTGCAAACAGCATTGTTCCAACCAAGTTGTTACATGAACCATGGTGTTTGTCAGTTCATTAGCCACTTGTGTCATATTGCTTCCATGTACATATATTACAGTTTCATTTGCATACATTTGGATTGTTTGTGTCAGGACATACAGGTAAATCATTGATATATAGCGAAAATAGTAATGGTCCCAGGATTGAACCTTGTGGGACCCCTGTCGAAAGACGAAGGTCAGCAGATTCATAATTTTGAACTCTCACATACTGAGATCGGATAAAAAAAATAAGATTCTATCCGTTTGTTTGTGAAGAAAAGTTATAACTGGAAAGCTTAGATATTAGTATGTTATGATTAACAGTATCAAATGCCTTTTTTAGGTCAAGAAACACAGCTCCTATAACACCACCTTTATCCATTTTTGAATACGGCAAACACGGAAGTGGGGCCGGTCTGTGCACCAACAAACAAGAGGCAGCCAGCTAGAAACCTCTGCTCTTTTATATGGTGCCACCTGGTGGTGATATACTCACAAGAACCAAACGAGGAGAATATGCTTTACCAGGGATTAGGACTCTCATCCTGCTACACTAATAATACGATCAATTTTATTCGTTGAGGAAAGTTCTACTCCAACAGCCTCTATCTGCTGGAGACTGCTAGTTCTTTATTATGCCTAAACGATGAGCACAGACCGAAACATTTATTGATTAGAGTAAAGGAAAACCTACTTCATTCTTTAACATTTCAGTCTGAGTAGCTTTACATACATTGCCAAATCACAGGACACGTTTCAATGGCAGAAGATCCATTTAGCTTTTCTGGTTGTTGACAGAATAGCTAAAGTGAGGTTGATCCATGGATGTATAAAGAAGACTTGAAACCCGAACCTCAAGGAAGTGCACTGGAAATGTAACCAGTACTACTACTTCCGTGTGAGTTATTGGGCCCAAAATACTTTTTAGCATTGACTTACATTGATAAAAAGACAGATAATCAGCGAACACATTTTTATTACTGAATAAACTACCAAGTATGAACACTTTTATAGCACTCATATGAAGCATTAGGGGGCTTAAAGGTGTAAAATGCACTATAAGCCGAATCCAACATTATTGTTCTTCTCCATTTATCTGACTGAGCTGAGAGCAGGAGATCGGAGGCGCGGCTTAAGGGAAACTGAAGTGCATATGTTCTATGAGCCCACATACGTGTATTTTTGCTCTCGGCAGGCAGGCATGACGGGTAATTTGTGACATTTTGCCCTCGAGAATGTCAGGCCATTTTGTCTTCACGCGCCAATGAGCAACTCTCATAGGAATGAATAAGGCCCGGCCTCAGACGCTGTATCCAGTTCTCAATACATCCATCGTTTAACCATGGCAGCCATCTTTGCCAAGTAGTTGACAAAACCTACCTTCTTCAATGTATGAAGATGTTGTTTTTTATGGTCAAGAATTAACTGTAAGATGGATTTAACCAGCTAGTTGGGCAGAGGTAAATAAATTAACATAATATTTTTTTTAAAACACACTGCTTTGTGTTTTTTGACAAGTTGATCTTTCTTTCCTAAAGTCATTTTACGTAAGGTGTTGTGCTCTTAATGTTCATATTAGTTCATGATCAAAGGAACCCACGCAGTCTCAAAGGTTTCACTTAATGGATTTTGATAAGGCAGCTGGCAAAACTGACAAGAATTGCTTCACGTGTCAGAAGAACCTCCCGCATTTGACAGTCTCCAAGTCTCCAGCACCTGTCAAAACAACTTTCTGAAAGCCTGTTCTTCCTCAATTTAAGGACATGTGTTCTTCCAGGTTTAAAATAAACGTATTCTCTGTATCATGTCAGACATGTTGGTTCATGTTCAGTGTGTGTTTGTCTGTCTGTGGACATTATGTGCCTAACATTTAATCCAACGAAGAAAACAATATACAGGATTTCTGGCCAACACGGACAGAGATCATGTTACTAAAGTGTTTATGCATCCGTGTTCCAATTGTGTGGGTTTGAGTCGTGTGGCACTAATGCAAGTCACTAAATGGAAGTCAATTTGCAAGACATTCCAGTTTATAGCTAAATGGTTCATTATCACTTCCATGGTATGGTGGCCGACAGGTGCAAACGCGTTACAACGGCCCAAAAAGTTTCCATTTCGTCAAAAAGTGCTGCAGTTTCAAAAACATTGTAAATACAAAAAACAAAAACAAAAATATCCACCAACTTTAAAATGTAATTCATTAACGAAACGCTGCAAATAAAAGAACGCTGCAAAAAGCTCAAAACACAACCGAATCAGGGACACAAAAAAGTTATTCTTGCAGCGTTTTTGTACTTGCAGTTTCATTTATGGAGCTTTTTTTTTATTGCTGCGCATGTGTTGTCAGGTTCATGAAGATGTTTCTTGGTTGGCAACTGTACAATGGCCATGTCATTGCATTCAACTCAATATTAAAATTGTCATTTTAGTTTGGTTTATTATTCTCAACATTACTGTATTGGTCATTGTATAGGCTGCAACATGCTTCTCCAGGCTGCAGGCATTTGGCTTAGTGATCCACTTTGTGTCTTTCTTTCTGACTTTCATGTACTGTTTTCCCAGCTGTGCTTGTCCCAACAGATTGAGCCTCTAATGGCTCTTTTTTATGATAGAACAGGTTGTGTATGAGCAAAGGTTCATGGGTCAATGACCGGTGGTTTGAACACAGAAAAGCAGTGAGAAAAGTTAAACAGAGAAAACGCAGAGGCTGGTAGGCAAACGTCCAAAAAGACAGACACGGGGTCAAAGGTGAGGCAGACAAGGAATTAGATCTGAAGATGCTAGACATCCAAGGTACAGTTAACTGGGAATATGCCGTAGACATGACAGAATATTATAGTATTTGTCTATATTTATGTGATGGCATGAATACGGTTGATTAATTGGTTTTGATTCTTTGTGTGTTTATTATTTGTATGTATTGACTTTAAACAACAAAGAGGGATCTGCAAATGTAAAAGCATAATGTACATTTTTTAAATCTTGTATATTTTACATTTAAAACACAAGCAATACAAAAAAACAGTACAACAAACTACAAAGGTCACAGTTTGGAAGTATTTATCTCACCTGCTTTTAGCCTGGCTCTTATTTTGAAAAGTTTATGTTTTCGCTGGTTATTAGTTTTAAACATTGACAGTAAAGTCAGCAATATGAAGGTCTTATGCATCAATTTTTATGGCCTTTCAGTGAATATCATAGACTTGTCTTTTGTGAGGAATGCACCAACATCTATAAGAGGAAAGTGCTGCTCCACTGCTCCTCAATAAGCAGGAATCTGCACTCTCCTGATCGATCATAGGTCTGAAT
This sequence comes from Notothenia coriiceps, assembly GCF_000735185.1. Classification (NCBI taxonomy): domain Eukaryota; kingdom Metazoa; phylum Chordata; class Actinopteri; order Perciformes; family Nototheniidae; genus Notothenia; species Notothenia coriiceps. The sequence goes on from NW_011359448.1 coordinate 3,694, forward strand.
GTTGGCCACAATCTCCTTCCACCATGACAAATTGGCATATATGAGATATAAGATTTTACAATCTTGTAAAGCTGCGATGCAACTGACAGTTTCTTTATTTGACTTGCTTCAGTAGAAATGTTACAGTACCAGGAAAAGTTTGGCAGTATACAAACTGTTTGAGTGAACATGCAGTGCCATGGTTAAAGTCCCTGTTGTCCCATTACTTTGTGCGGCCCTGTCCTCATGCTACCCCTCTTCAGTCTCCATCACTAACCTCCTGTATCCGTCCCTCCCTCTGAGGTCTATAAAAGGGCCCTCGCTGCAGCCATCTGCTTCATGTATCTCAGCATCATGAAGGGATTACCCACCCTGCTGCTGCTGTGCTCGACGGCTCTGCTCTGCAGCGCGGCTCCAGCTGTGGAGCCGGTGACCTGCAGCGAGGATGGAGGTGCTGCAGCGGCACGGATGGCTGCACATCACATCGACGAGAACCACGACCATGGCTACAAGTTCAAGCTGAGTGAGATCAAAGGCAACAAAGTGGAAAAGGTAAAAAATAATTTGC
>NW_011359449.1:0-1953 GCF_000735185.1 Notothenia coriiceps
TTTAGGTGTGTTACCTGTAGAAGTAGGAGCACCCTCTCACGCTGTAGTCTGTGTTGATATGATATACTTTAGGTGTGTTACCTGTAGAAGTAGGAGCACCCTCTCACGCTGTAGTCTGTGTTGATATGATATACTTTAGGTGTGTTACCTGTAGAAGTAGGAGCACCCTCTCACGCTGTAGTCTGTGTTGATATGATATACTTTAGGTGTGTTACCTGTAGAAGTAGGAGCACCCTCTCACGCTGTAGTCTGTGTTGATATGATATACTTTAGGTGTGTTACCTGTAGAAGTAGGAGCACCCTCTCATGCTGTAGTCTGTGTTGATATGATATACTTTAGGTGTGTTACCTGTAGAAGTAGGAGCACCCTCTCATGCTGTAGTCTGTGTTGATATGATATACTTTAGGTGTGTTACCTGTAGAAGTAGGAGCACCCTCTCACGCTGTTGTGGCAGAAGTGTTCCTGGGTTTTCTCTGAACCGTAATCCTCTCCCGGGTCCGACCACAGGAGGTCACACATCGGCCCGAACGCTGGAGGCTCTTTAAACCGGTCCAGCTGCACACACACGCAGGAAAATATAATGTCATTATTATGAAATAAGTTGTACTTCGTTGAACCCAAACTCGTACACACATTGACTTTAGAAAAGGTGGATGTCGTGGTTCCTTTCTGAGAAAAAGAGTGGATAATATTTGGAGTTATTAAGTCACTGAAAAAACACAATGATTTATTTATTGTACCCTGTAAACGTAACACTAATCTTCAGAAATGTGTGAGTTTTTTCTCCTGGATTGAACACCTTTAATTTCAGACAAGATCTCAGAATCTCTTTCTAAATTTACATTTTGTATTTCTTAGAAAATCCAGGGTTTTTGTTATAAATGTAAAACTTCAATCATGAAACGTTGTCCCACTCTCGCAGGAGTATCTCCGCTCAGCTTGAGTTTCACTTTCAACCGCATGATACAGCCCAGAGCCACGCCTTCATCACATGTTGCTGCTTGTTTGGGCCATTTTCAGGCGATTTGTAATCTATTCCAGATAAACGATTGGTGTTTTTTTTTTTTTCGAGAAGCGATGAACGTCTTGATGGAAGTAGACAGATGTTTTAGGAGTTAGACTGAGATGTTTTAGGAGTTAGACAGAGATTATAGATCTGATTATGCATCCCATGAAGCATTGCAGGAAGTCTGTTGACAAATATAGAATAAAATGTAAATTATTCCACATTTACATTTTAAATTCTTAGAAAATCCAGGTTTTTTGTCATAAATGTAAAACTTTAATCATGAAAATGTAGGTTTGACAAAAACCGTTGTCCCACTCTCACGGGATTACCTCCGCAAAGAAACGAGCTTAAGTTTCACTTTCAACGGCATGATGCAGCCCAGCGCCACGCCTTCAGAACATGTTGCCGCTTGTTTGGGCCATTTTCAGGCAATTTGTAATCATAACCCAACATAAATATTGTTACTCTGTATTTCTTCACAGGAACAAACTTGATTAAAGGTACGAGAACAAATCTATTTTCTTTTACAAAATTGTACTATTTTTGTAGAATTTGCTTAAAAAAGGTTTTAATACTCTCTGACATTGAAGGGTACATTAAAGAGAATAGAAAATATAAAGATGTTGGATATTCTTCAGATTATAAATTTGAAAACAACAATGAGTAACATTTGCATATGCTCTGAAGTTAAAGCCATACATTTACTAGAAGAAATGGTCAATCTCTGTGATTAGACAGATGTCTTGGACCCCCCCAGAGCCCCTTCCCCCTCCTCCCTCTTGGACCCCCCCAAAGCCCCTTCCCCTCCTCCCTCTTGGACCTCCCCAAAGCCCCTTCCCCCTCCTCCCTCTTGGATCCCCCAAAGCCCCTTCCCCCCTCTTGGACCTCCCCCAAAGCCCCTTCCCTCTCCTCCCTCTTGGACCCCCCCAAAGCCCCTCCCCCC
>NW_011359450.1:0-1630 GCF_000735185.1 Notothenia coriiceps
GGGGGTAGTGGAGTGCAGAGCTTCGTGACCACAGCACGTGTGAACGTTGTGATCAGCTGTTTTAGCAGACCGACGTTAACAGCAGCCCTGTCTGTGCACACGGAGACCGACTCTGTCGTCCGGGGATCTAACGGCCTTCTGGAAAAGCTTCAGAAGTACGTCGGTACGCAAATGCGCTTTGTGACACAAGTGACGGTACGCATTTCAGATTGTTGCCGCGCATGCGTACCTGAGTACCACTTATGTGCACCCCTGCCTATAACCTTTAATGTGTGTTGTCTCATGTTCTGGATCTGCAGATAGAAGGGCACTGGAGATGCTAGCACTGTTAGCATGCTGCCAAAAGCTATCAAAAGACACCTACGGCACGGAAACATGACCTGAGAAACAAACATGCATTTATTACACAGTGCATTCAAACAAATACAAACACTGCATGTGAAACAATAAACACACATAACAATGTTATGGTGTTTTCTATGCTACTTGCCGCTTTTAAATTATAATAACAGAACAAATTTAGTTTCTATGTTAGTTTACATAAACTTTGGTTCTTTAAATATATATTTTTGGACGTTTAACATGTTTTTACGGTGGAAATCAGTCTTGAACCTGTGACCCGCTGATCTGAACACCAACGCACAGCCCACTGCGCCACACACCGCCGTCATGTGACCTAAATCCAATAGAACAATCCCATTGAACCAGGGAGATGCTGCCTCCAGGCTCCAACAGAGAAATACGACCCCTGCACCATCCCATAGTTGCATGTTCTCGTCTGCAGTCTGATTAAAATCATTCGGCAGGTTTTTCCTGATTTTGAAACAGATCAGAGGTCGTGCAGAAATCTGCCGAATCCTGTCCGAGCCAGCGCTGATTGGTCTGGATGAAAAGCAGAATGTTGCTGATGGAAGAGCAGCGAGTTCCCGAGTTTTTAAATTGAAACTTCCCTTTCACTCTCAGACGGGTCACTGTGGGGTCAGAGGAGGATTTAAAAACCCCAGTGGAAAAAGGGAGTGAAGCTCGTTCTTTAAGAAGTTATATTTCCTCGGTTTTTATTATTCTGGTGCCGTAACTTCATTTGTTGAGTCGCATTCCTTTTTCTCTGCTAAATTATTCTCCTAAATGTCAAGTCTGAACACGAGAGGGTGTTATGGTGAAAACAGCAAAACCCACACACACACACACACACACACACACACACACACACACACACACACACACACACACACACACACACACACACACACACACCCCGTCGCTGTCCGTTAAACAAACATCAACTGCTGCTCAGCTGCTTTAACACAGAAACAGAGCTGTAGGCGCCACACAGAGGACGTTATGGTGTGTGTGTGTGTGTGTGTGTGTGTGTGTGTGTGTGTGTGTGTGTGTGTGTGTGTGTGTGTGTGTGTGTGTGTGTGTGTGTGTGTGTGTGTGTGGGTGGTGTGAGGTGAGGTGCGAGGTTGTGGGATGAGTCAACAGACGGGTTTTGGAGTCAGCCGTCCTGCACGGATTACATTTCAGTTTAAAGCGGCACATGCACTGAATCTTTCTGAGAGGTTTCACTTCCACAACGTCTTCTTTCAGACGAGTGGAAAGAAAACACCTGAAATACACGTCCAGGAGTTTA
>NW_011359451.1:0-2424 GCF_000735185.1 Notothenia coriiceps
GGGCATGCAAGCGAGCAAACAAGAGCAAACAAACAAGTGAAATGAAGAATAAAATTGAAATTGTACAATATAATATTGTGGTGGTTCATCTTATAATTCAGTCTAGAGAATGCACCAGACAGCATCTACAGTAAGACCTGGAAAAATCTAAATGTTCTAGGGGGAGGCCCCTCAAACCCTTCGTGTGCCATTTCGTCCGCGCGCATTTTTCAGGGCAATCTCTATTGGGCTCAGGGCCATCTGTAAATTAGCTTAGATGGCCCACAGGGCCATCTCCCAAAATCCTTAATGTCATGCACTGTAACGAATATAAGAAGCTTTTTCTCCAACCAGTGAGGTATTGGCACATCTTTATATGATCAATATAGTTATAAAAAAATAAGAGAATAAAGTAAACAGGTATAAAATAGTATATGACAGTAAAAATAAAATCTGCTTATAGTTCTGTTTCATATGGGTGTTGAGAGATGTGTCCATAGATCTCTTAATGTTGCTCTCAAAGTGCACCAGATTGATGCTTTTAACTTCAGCATTTAAAATACAACCTTCCCGGGGGAGCATGCCCCCCGGAACCCCCTGGAGGAGCTTAGGTCCGTCCCCCACTTAAATCATGTTCACATGGATAGGACACTAAATTTGAACACATCTTGTGTCCATATCTTTCTGTTTTGGTGGTCATGCGACAACCGTGCACATGCATGCATACGCGAGTCATGGTAAGATATCTGGATTAAGAGGTTGATTTTTCTTTGTGATTTTTGTTTTTTTAAGCAGAGGATGGAGGATGTTGTTAAAATTGAAATGGCCCTTGAAAGAGAAAAGGTTCCCCACCCCTGACGTAAGAACTTCAGACGTTCACCAGTGAGCTATTTACTGACACATTTGATGTCGTATAACAAATCATTACAATCTCTTTGGCTCGTGTTAACCCAAAACTCATTCAAAGACACGCTGACGTCTACACCAGGGAACCAGGAAGTGCACATTGATACATGTTTTCGGCTTTTGTATTCATATATAGTGGCATGCAATTAGGTTTATCAGGATATTGTGCATGTGTTAAACATTATTAGAAGTGTTATCAGGAGGACTATTTACTGTTGGACCATAACAAAGTGTCCAAAAGTGACACATGAATTCAAATGTACTTTGAACATTGTACTTCAATTGTTCTATACATGTTTTAAGGATGCATGTTTTTTGGAGAAGCAGTCAATTATTTAAATTGCGTTTTGTATTGTTTTGGTTTTTATTGACAACATTTTGTATTTAGTGCAGTAAAGCTGACAACATGTTCCCCTCAGGATTTTACTTTACTAGTTGTACATTGTACTGAAAATGAAATGGATGCTTGATGTTATAGACTCATTCTTAAATTTGAAAGACTATTATTGATTGTTTTATGTTCTCTTCTTTTGTAATTTCTTTTTTATTTAACTTTGTTTGGATGTCACTTAAACAAATGTTCAGTAACAGAAAAGAAACAAAGCAAAAAAACTACTGATCCCAGAACATGAAACTCAAACATTAAAAACCATAGAAGTCACTTATATTTCAATACATTATTATCAGTGCTTATAGCTCTTGTATGTTTTTCTGTTTCATTCCCAACACTGCTTGTGCTAAAACTAAGACATCAAATGCTTCAAACATTTCTTCCACACATGAGCTTTATTCATTCATGTCAACTACTTGCCATGTCTGGAAAAAAAAGGGAAAAAGTGTGGACTGTGTTAAGCAAACATATTAAAGTAAATAGCAAAGAGTAGGGGTTAGGGAATATTTATATCTCCTTGTCTCCTCGGGCGGTGACGCTGTGTTGGAGCACAGAATATATGTTGTTTTGAAATGCTTTCCCCCCGGTTTTTTCCAGCCTGTTTCCTGCTACAAAGGCAGCGGGAGCAGCGACGTTAGACCAGAGTCGAGGCTGGAGTCTTTAAATCCTGACGCGCTTCAAAGCACAGAGAGAGCAATTCATCTTCTTATCTGAGACTCAAAACAGGCTTTCTGTGTGGAAGAGAGAGGAGAGAGGAAGAGGGGGAGAAAAAAAATGCTGTCGAGTAATTTTCCGTTTAAACGTTCCACTCCACAACAATTTGCATAAGCAGCCCTGCGTCTGTGATAAGAAGATTGGTAATTTTCAAAGGCTCTGTGGGGATTGAGAATTAAAAGCCTTTCTGCACTATCTCCCCTCTTGCAGCTGGCCACCGCAGATTCCCCAGCTTCTCTCACGCGTTTCCTCCTAAACTATGCCTTATAAACTTTCTGTGCCATCCTCTCCTCTCTCTTCTCGCTCTGACACTGCTGAGGCTCCCTCTCTCTATATACTGTATCCCCTCCCTCTCTCTCTCCCTCACAAACACTTCTTCTCCTTCTGTTGCTCGCTCATCCCACTACTGCTGTTATTTGGGGAGAATAAGAAAA
>NW_011359452.1:0-5783 GCF_000735185.1 Notothenia coriiceps
GTGTGTGTGTGTGTGTGTGTGTGTGTGTGTGTGTGTGTGTGTGTGTGTGTGTGTGTGTGTGTGTGTGTGTGTGTGTGTGTGTGTGTGTGTGTGTGTGTGTGCCAGTGGCCATCCTTTAGCCGAGTCAAGGGCAAACTCATGGTTACTGCTGGCAGTCTGGAGGTCACTTTCACATCCTGACATTATTCTCTGCAGTGTTTTAGGGCTGCGTATATATATACAGAGCTGCAAAATGAGATTTTAGCCGTTAGAATCTCCCTGGTTTCCCTTTTTCAATTGTGGAAATTGAGGATTATAGCAGAAAATAAACTCAAACAAGCGTTAATGGGGCACTTTGTTCAGCAGGAATATTAGCAAATATTAACACAGCTTTTATATTTTTTTGAGGTAAAAGCTAACATTAGCCTATAAAGGAACTACAGTGAGGTCACATGACTTGACGTCACCACTGCTAAGCTAAAGGTGGCAAATGCTTGTCGTGATGACATTTTGTAGTCTCATGAAGTCATTTGTTAGCAACTGCCGTTTTCGTGATACATACTGTAGAAGCTTCAAAGTTCACAAGAGGGGTATTTTGATTGCCTTCGAGACGAGCGAACAGGAAGTGCTAAAATGCTAGGCTGTACTTACATTTACTATTACAAGTAAAGCATTGCCACCTGGCAATGATGCCTTTTTCAATAATCCACATCACACAACTTACTAGAAAAAAAGCTATTGTAACTATTTTTAATATAAGCAGGTGATTTTAAGCGAGGATATCATATATCACATATCGTTTTTTTGTTGCTATAAAATATTAAACTCTTGTACAATAAGAGCCCCTGTTGTTCTGGTGGAAGTAACACTTAAAACTGAAAAATAATATGTTATACATTACATTACATATAAGTTACTTTCCCAATTATGACTCTGCTGTTCACTGGGGTTGATTATCTTCCATAAATATTTTAGTTTTCTCGGTGAGATTCAGTTAATTAAGATCTGATTGCTGTAAAATTAGATCACCCCTTTCCTCTTATTACTGTAGTATAGATACACACCTAACAATATGTCTACACTTTTGAGGGCCCTGTGGTTGAAATACTGTGCATACCCCTGTCCATAAACTAAAACCATAAGATTTAACCTTCAGCCCTGTGAATAATTGAGGACTAAATGTTGATTTAAAGTTGTTTTTTAAGGTGCTATTTACACGGGAACAAAACAGGTTGTATCCGCTTATTTTCTCTTTCGTATAGACTGCTCGTTCACACGAGGCCGTAACGGAACCGTAGAAACGGACCCCTAAAACGATAACGGGTCCCAAGGTGGATAAATCTGCGGACGGAACGCTCTGGGGGGCCAAACGGCTCCGTGTGTACGTCCCATACGATCATTTTCCTGATAACGTTGAAGCCAGAGCGCCGCCTCTCCCCACCTCTGCTGCTCACTGCTGTAGCATGGTCAGTAGCTACTGCTACTGACCATGCTACAGATGTTAGTGCAAAATCTACAGCTCCTCTACCACAACCATCAGCAACAAATGGACATGGAGAACTACATGAACTACATGTTGCTAAATCCACCAGCATAAACATATGGTCCGGGGCAAGAATGCCCCACGTACTTCCCACGTAGATGAGTCCAATTATTTGTCATGTCTAGTACCCCCGTAACGCAAATGGTCGCCGGGTGACAGCACCCTGTGATCCCCCAAAGTGTTGAAGTTTAATAAATGATCAGCTGTCAAAAAGGTTTTAAATCAAATCAGCTGAAATTCAGCGCTGAATATGAGCAAATTGCAGTGTTATTTCCTGTGGGGCGGCGCGCCAAATGTTGACGTAAAAATAACTTAGTTATGGTCATTGGTAAATTTGTGCCGGTACCACAAAAATTAAACCACAATAGTAGCGACTCGATTTAATTGTTTTGCATTTGACTGGAAGGTGGTTTACTTCGTTTTTTGAGAGGAACAAAATAGTAATTTTACGGTGCATTTTTAAGTGCGTTGGTCGCGTAACCTTGTGAAACAATAAGCGACAGGGAAGGGTGGCTATTGCAGTGGAAAAGGTATAAAAAACGAAGCGGCGGCTACAGCTGTACAACTTCCGCCTGTCCCTCGAAGCGAGACAGCCCACCTGTCACAACCGACGGGGTCTTTTTTGGGGAGAGTGAGCCACAAACGAACCTATATACGTCCATCCGAAGGCAGCTTTCGCCCCTTCGCCACGGTGCAAAAACGGGTGGGTGAGGTCACCTTACATAGGTAAAACCACCCTATACGGCCAAGCGGGGGCCATTAGGCATCGAGTTAGTAGCGTTGACCAATTGGGGCAATAAATGAGAAAAGGCAAAGGAAGACAAAGTCCACCGATGCGGGGCCAAGGCAAGAGTGGCACACTAATCGTAATGAGATACGATCGACAGGGCGGTGGCTCACAAACGTAGAAATCCGTACCAACGCAGTAGTCAGTCAGTACGTAAGACTAACAACTGAAGGGGTCCATTCGATGTTGTTGACCTGTGAAAAGTGGGACCCAAACCTCACCAATGTAGAAGCATTCATGACGGTATGTATTCTTACGCCTGCCACCAAACATCGTAAAACGTCGTGGGGAGCAAATGGGGGGGGGTAAAAAAAAAAAGTGCCTGATCCATGGCTGAAAAAAACTCGAATGTCGGCGGCTGAAACCAATCGGCGGCCGGAGGGTGTGCCACAACGCATTTCCATGCAGTAGATCAGCTAGATCAGCTAAACAGGTTAATCAACCACTTGGGGAGCCCTGTGATTGCGGGCAAAGCGGCCCGAAACGGGCGGAGTGGGTGCCTCCGCCTCGTCGGCGTCGCATGCGCAAGAAGCAAAAGAGGTTTTGTGTTGGTGGGGAGCCGCCGGCGTTCAAGGTTCCTGGGAGCGTTTTGTCTCCGGACGGGTTCAATATAAAGTTTTTCATGGGGTTGCGCCCACATGTCACCCCATTCCGCCGGTAAACGGTCGAGTACCAAAAGTTTTTGTGCTCTAACCCGATGCTTTATAGAGTACCATTTTTCCGCGGTACGAGAATATCGATGCACTGATGTGTTCCCTTAACCTTCGCCTACTTAAGTCCGTTTTCTCGGGGATTCACGGTATGTAGGAGAATTAACGAGAGTTTCACGTGGTCTAATACGAAAAATTGAAGTTATAAATTTTTTTTTTTAGAAAGGGCCCCTCGGTACGCGGGGCCTTTGGGGGATCTCCTCCACTCTGGGAGGTCTCCTCACTCCTTGGGGGATCTCCCCACAATGCCAGGTGAGTGGAACATTTTCATCGGCTGAAATGGGTGACGTGGGAGAGATTAGAGTCTACGTGGGACTCAGTAAAACGAAGACTCACCACCCCACTGTTTATGTGGTTCTGTGGCGTCTAGTCTTCATTTTTATTACATCCTAAAAATAAGTTTGGATTACAAAATGAAGTTAACTCGTCCACACCAACTCAGTTAACTCTCGAGCCGCACTCACTCAATAGGACACCGAAAATGAAAGTAAAGTCAAACGCTAGAAAAATTTTGAAACAGCAACTAACCATTCTTACAACAAAAGCACAGGAAAATTTTTTAAGAGGAACATTGTAATAGATCTTGGTTTTATTTTGTTTTGGGTCCTTGTAGGTTTTTGTAGTCAAAGAAAAGTAATTTTATTTAGGACCTTTATTGTATTGATTAAAGTGGTTGTTTGCTTGTTAGTGTCTCGAGGTGTAAAGACGACAGAAAAAGTCGACCTAGAATTTGATTTTGTAAAACAATCCTATTCAAGACCTACTTAAGTCATTGTAGTTATGTGTTTAATTCGGTTAAACTACTCCGAGTACCCTTAAATCAAAAATCTCGGCAGATAGTTGACGCTCTTGACGTATAAGAGGTGGTTTTATTTTAATTGATAAATTTTTCCATCTCGGTTTTGTATTTGGAATTAGTTACCGGTTTTAATACGTGGCAAAAAAAAGGGACAAATTCTTGTAAAGTTGGTTGTAACCTTAGGTCTATCTTTGTGTTAGTAAACGTACTTTACACGTTTTCTTGAGTAGTTGATTACTTTTAAACGAAAATTCGTATGTTCACTGAATCAATACCAAAAACCTTCCGAAGGGTAATCAGAGCCTGAAGAGTACTTTATACAATTGTTTGATAAACTTGTTTTTGACAGAATTTCTTTTTGATTTAGACTGGATTTTCGGTTGGTATTAAGTAAGACACAGGTTACCCACGGTATTAGGACTCTTATATGGACTCAGGTGACTCTCTTTGACATTTCTTATACAGTAAAAAAAAACTGTACATATTTGTCGAGTCACTATTTCCCAACCTCTAAAAGAACAGACTCGTTCTGCCTCTGGTAAAGGGCTGACATTCCGTCCGGTGATCTTCCAGTTGGTTTTTCCTATAATTACGACAATTTAGATTCTACTGGGAAACGAACGACGTACTGAGTCTCTGCGGCCGTACAAAAGGATAGTCTGGACTTTGTAGTTAGTAGTGCAGTGCCGGAGCGGTAGGAGACTTTCGTCTGTGCTCCTAGTTGGTTTTTTTTTTCCTAATTGGATTATCGAAACTAATTTTGTTTCGACCGAGAGACTAACCAAACTTGTCTATTAACATTATAAGGTTTACCATACTTATTTATTTTTATTTGAGGCGACGTCGCTTCTCCTTCTTCTCCTCCTCCAAACGACAAAGCAATGTTCCCGACGAGCGATTCTACATCTCCCCCCCTTCCATGTAGATATTACGTACTCGTGTGTGTGTGTGTGTGTGTGTGGTTTCACCCGGCCCTGCTAAAGTCCCGGTAATTTACCTCTACGACGGTATTTAAGTGTACTGGTTCGGAGGATGACTGGTTAGACGGGTGTGTGTGTGTATATATTGGGTGCACGCGTGTGTGTGTGTGGTGTGTGTGTGGTGTGTGTGTGTTGTGTGGTGTGTGTGTGTGTGTTGTGTGTGTGTGGTGTGTGTGTGTGTGTGTGTGTTGTGTGTGTGTGTGTGTGTGTGTGTGTGTGTGTGTGTGTGTTGTCCTAATAGAAGTGAGTCGCGTCTATAACAAATGTCCAAGTTATGATACATCCTCTCCTCCGCGCACACCACCACGTGAAAAAAACAAGATAGACAGAAACACTCCTGGTCAAAGTCTGTACGATATCCTAAAAAAATCTTAAGGTTCTAAGTTCAACAAATAAAATGACAATATGTTAATGTTAATACGGTTTATGAATCCGACCCTCCGAGAAGAATTCTGGTCTTGTTATGTTTACTTTATTGTAAATGTAACTTAGTAAAAGTGTTTTATTCCTGTAAAGTCTTTTCCCTCTTTTGTCTCTTGCCGAAATATTCTTGTACCATAATAATTTTCACACACTGAAAAACTTTGAAACAAATATCATTCCTGTATAAACGAATCAAGCTGTAAACTCACTCCTGTAAACTTTATACATCTGTATAGATTTTTACACATTGGAAAACAAAATAAATTTGAAAATGACGGAATACACACTACGTGAAACTTAACGGGAACAAACTCTTTCGACGGAAACTGGGGTAAATGTGTCTGCGTTGCTTGCGTTTGCTTGGTTGAAGCTATAGTTTTTTCAGAAGGCAAGTGTGCCTATACCGAGGTTATTTGCACCAGGGAAGTTTGTTGTGGTGAGCTCGGCGACCTCTGCGACATCATGTATACGGTGCGGACATTCACCGTGACATTAAGGCGGTGTTTTATGTGGTTTATCGTCGTTTCTTCTCGGGCCTCGTACCAACAGTACCAAACGGACC
>NW_011359452.1:5999-12860 GCF_000735185.1 Notothenia coriiceps
TCTGTATCAGATCCGTTGCAGCCCCGTTTTTAGAGATTTGGGTATGGAGGAAAAGAGAGAGGGTTGTGTTTTCTGACACTTGGTGAGTTCCCTGACACATGAAGCCAACAGAAATGTGGATAACGATAACGGCTCCCAAGGTGGGTGGATCTGCAGACGAAACACTTGCGGCTCTGTTTGTACGCCCTATTTCCTGATAACGATGACGCCATAGCCTCGCCTCTCCCCACCTCTGCTGCTCACTCCTGCATCACTCGCGTCATTGCTGATGTGTTTTGCCAAAAACAACAACAATGGCGGATCACAGGGTTGCTTTCGTGCTCCAGACGCTACTGACCATGCTACAGATGTTAGTGCAAAATCTACAGCTCCTCTACATCAACCATCAGCAACAAGTGGACATGGAGAACTACATGAACTACATGTTGCTAAATCCACCGCGGAGAATAACCAGAAGGGCAACCAGGCAACCATGGCAACCATGCTCGGGGGGTCTTATTCGCTGCTTTTGGTGTATTTTGTGGCGGAAGTACAGCGCCACTTACAGGCCCGGCATATGTACTACAGCGTCTCCAGCGAGTCGAGCGGTCTCGTGTGAAGGGACTCGTTTATTGAGCCGATTCCTTGTGGACGGAAGACTTTTTTATATCGAATTCGGTTCATTTTCGTTTTCATCTCCGTGTAGACGGTGCCTTAGTGAAAGCATAGGCCTTTGAAGAACCCAATACAATTTGAATCGGTCCAAATAAGGGTGCGGATACAACAATTATTTCTCACTTACGTTTCGAAGCATTGAAGATAATTTGGGGTTGCTGGAGGTTTGCACACTTCGAGAGATTGCTGTTTTCTGTGGAATTTTGGATTATTTGATACAAATGTTAGTGTTCAAGAACTGGTTATGTTACCAAGAGTTGATGGTTTGGGACATAATTGTATACTGAATTCACAATGCTGCCAGAGGTTCATGTTGAGCAGCTAAAGTAACTTCTGAAGGAGAGGTCATTTTGGGCGACAGAGCACCTGTTTTGCTAATTACTCTCAACTAATATTTGACATCATAGTTTGTGTTGACACATGAACACTGCAGGTTATTATATTTTAGGATAAGACTACAGGTTGATCTGGGCAAATAAAGGATGTGTCGCTTACTGTAATTAATGGTAACTTGGATTTGACAGGGCACAAGTCACGAATGACTGTGCATCTGATCAGCTTTAATCAAAAATCAATCAGGAGTGACTGCTGCAGTAAAAAGAAGGTTAAAAAAAACCTTCCAACTTCATGTGAGAGATAACCTTAGTTTGTTTAGATGGAAGAGGTTTTGAGAGGTTCTGGGTGCAGAGACGGAGGACAGGAAATGAAATGTTTTACATACTGCAGTAAAAATGTACGATGTGGAATTTGTTCATTGAGTGCAAGGGCGTGCTCCAGACACTTGATTTAATCTTTAAACTCAATAACTTATATACTCTTTACAAGATATCTGGCGTTCAAGTCGAGCACACTGCAGAGAGTTACGAGTCTTAGAATGCTTGCAAAATAGCTGCTTGTCCTGTTTGATTGATGAGTTTCCTCTAAAATATTTTCCCAAAAAGGCCATGAAGTGTCTCGTAGTAAAGCCTTCCAGTTCCTGTCCGTCTCTGGAAGTTTCGTTTTTCATAAGTAGCATAGCACAGACATAGCTGAGACAACGTGTGTTTTATGTATACACTAACACCCTGCCAAACAAGTCTCAAATCTCAGGTGCTGTAATTCTGTTAGAACTGGATCTGCGGAGTTTAGCATTCTTCTGCACACCGCACAGTTCAGCCATGCTCTTTAGTATTAGTTATCACTCTCAAAAATCCCAACAACAATCTGAGGAATTTTTCCAGGGGCTCTGTGAATTTGTGTGTGTGTTTTTGTGTGCTGTGTGTGTGTGTGTGTGTGTGTGTGTGTGTGTGTGTGTGTGTGTGTGTGTGTGTGTGTGTGTGTGTGTGTGTGTGTGTGTGTGTGTGTGTGTGTGTGTGTGCACAGTCACCTCTTAACCTCACCCCAAGGTGCCCCAACCTCCTCGTTCCTGTGTTACTGAGTCTTTGACTGTTGTACTTGAGAAATAATGATGAATAATGATGACAATAAAGTACACTGAAAAAACTTAAATGTTGACTTTAATTATATGTATTTATCAACAGGCTTCACATAACTGTATTAGGTTAGTTGAAAGCATAATATTACATTTAAATAAAATATGAGGTTCAACTAAGCTTATACAGTCGTGTTAATGTGTGGACATAATACACTTAAAGAAATTCAACGGTTCAGTTTTTTCAGTGTATAAATATATGCTAGAATATGATATATGTTTTATTTGTAAAATCTGTATCTCAGCTGTATCCCAGAATTGAAGTTGAGATAAATACATACATTTATGCTTTTATACAACATATCTTATATTTAACCATGCAGTTTTCTTTCTTTCTTTTAATTCGAAATCAAATTTCTCGTGCAAACTATAAACAAATGTCCCATAGGAAAAGATAAGATCAACTTATCTTTGAAAATCCAGTTGATTCACGAGAGAAAAACTGTCTTTGTTCCCATAAAACAACACTGCATTCTCAATGGACTTTGAGGAAGACATATTATCTACCAGATCCAACTTGTAACAAGCGGTTATCGTTGTAAGTTGAAGGAAAACAAATCAGAATTGCAATGAAACTGCTTGGTCATGTTTAGGCAAAACAACTCATTGCTTAGATTTATGAAAAGGTCATGTTTTGGTTGTAAAGAAGTATGTCTGTTATGTCATTAATCCATTTGAACTCAACATAATTTAAAATAACAATGTTGATAATCCAATACCAATACCCCCCGTCCTCCTCCCTATGTGGACTTGGATGCAGTGATAAGGAACAAATCTGTGATGTGTCAAAAAACAAAATACCTTTCCCCTTATAACGTAACTGGTTCTACTGTTACAGTAGGAACCATATTTTAAGGAGAACTGTTCGGGAGTTATTTCGCCACGATACGATAATACTTTATTGGTCTGATCAAGTCTGAAATTCTACTTGCATCACAGCAGCTCCATGTGTAACATCAACATAGACAGATATCAATACACAATACATAAAAAACAAACAACAAACATGTAACATAACAGTCCAATCACTGAGAGGAAACATTTTCAATGACCCTTTAGATCTGGGATTCAGCTCTGTATGTGTAGTCTCAAGCGAAATTAGGAGATAATATTTAGAGAACATAAACTGGCTTTTAGTTTTACCCCTCGGCCAAATGTAGTTGAATTGGCTTGGGTAAATGTTTGCCTGGCAGCTTCTCATATAACGTACAAGGGATGTACGACGCACCAGGATCAGTCTTTTACCGTAAACATGGCGCAGTATGTTGTGCCGGTTCCACCGACAAACTCTGGCCAGGTTGCTACTAACCAGAGGCCAATTCTTATCCTTCAACAGTTCCCAAATCTGGCAGCACACATACACCAGACGACTCACATTTGGTCTTCAGGTGCCAAAATAGTGTGCCAACATTCAACCAAACTTGGTCTGATTTGTTGAGCAACAGGTGGTGTTTCTACCTAATAAAGAGCCAGCAAGCTTTAAATGAAGTGTGTGTTGGATTGAACAGGGTCTGATACTCTGCCCTAACAAAATCTGACATGCAAACATGGAAATTGGTAAGGTGTGCAGAGAAAATGAAACACAATAAGTAGTTTATGATTTAGCACTACAGATGTGTGCATGCAAGTGGTGGAGATATTATCATGAAGCCTTGTGCAATCAAGGGTTAGGGTTAGGGTTAGCATAATGTGCAGCTTTTTATGAGACGGTACGGTGTTGATGTGTTGTGTTTTGACTCTGTGGTCGTTTTTGTATCTTAAGTCTTCAGTGTTGTGCAAAGATTTACTGTTTTTAAAATGTAAATTTAAAGGCAACAACTAGACAACTAAAAACACAGAAGCAAAATGCACCAGTTTTTTTTTATTCCAAATCAACCAGATGTGTGTTTCCTGCTCAGTTCTTGGTTTCTGACTCTCAGCACAATGTTTATAATCCAAGTTCATTTGAAAAGAACCCACCTACTGTCTGCCGGGGGAAGAATGTGAAGTCAAAGAGAGGTCCTGATGATGTTTTGGCTGCAGACCTTCCAACTTACTGCACATCAATCCTGCGGGCGGCTCTGCTGAGTTCTGACTGGACAGCAGACCCCAGACTCACCCCGCTGGGAATGCTGAGGGTCTGGCCGGCCCTGACATCCAGGTTACCCCCTGCCGCTCGGAGGCCTGGAAGCTGTAATTATGGAGAGGCAGAGAGAGAGCCTCTTTGCAAACACAAACACACGCACGCACGCGCGCACGCACGCACACACACACACACACACACACACACACACACACACACACACACACACACATGCAGGCACACACAGAAACTGACATAAATGGGCAGAGACAAATGGGTAAACAGAGACACACACATGCATAATTCAGGCGTTTAGAGTCAGAAATACACACAATCAGACTTCTGCAAGCAATACACACAAACACACAACTTTCAGAAAATATACACTTTTGCGCAGACCTTCAGAGAGAAGATATCTTTAAAAACAAACATGCAGGAACACATGTACATGTACGCCTAGAGATGAAGAGACACACTCCTGGGTACACACACACACACACACACACACACACACACACACACACACACACACACACACACACACACACACACACACACACACACACACACACGCAGAGGAGCAGCCAGCCCCGTCATAAATCTGCCAGCTCAATTAATCAGGCGGTTCCCCTGGGGGGCTGCTGGAGCCAGCCTCAGACCCTGCTGAAGGGCCCCCGTGCCGCAGAGCACTCCCACAGGGCGGGGGAGGGGCTGCTCCCCCGAGAGTGACAGGAGGAAATAACTGTCTCCACTGCAGAATGCCACCGGACCCCCGAGTGTGACCTTTCCTCTGTGTGGAGAGCCTGAGAGAAGAAAAATAAAGAAAAGGAAGAAGAGAGGTGGACTGAGTGTGGAATCCATTTTCTTTGCTTTCAGTAATTTGCTGTTGGTGCTACTTATTTACATACGCGGCAAAATAAAAGTAATATATAAAATCTAAACTACCTTAAAATAAGATTAGATCAAATATACTTTATTCCTCAAAAAAGATATATTATTTTGTCAAAGCAGAAGTCAAACCGGCATTACACATGATTTCAAAATGTAAAAAAATAAATAGAATTAAATAAGAAAAGTTTAATATATCCACATCAACAGTACAAAGATATGTATATCAGTAGAGAATAGTAGTAGAGTATAATATAGTATGATCTACCTGGAGACAAAGATTTATTTAATTTTACCTGATAAAATTCAACTTCGACTCATTTCTGGAAAACTACTGAAAACAGTGCAGTTTAAATGATTGACTGTTGTTCCGACTTACTTTCATTCAGTTTTATTTACAAGACTTGTGGTCCATGGTTTTCTTTTAGTTTGTCTAAACTTAGAGGTAACAGTAATTGAATGTTTTACTTTCCATGAAACTACACAAGTCTTCATCTCAGTTCGTTCAACATGTTGCTAGTTCAACTGTCAGGTTCAGTCCAACAAAGTGAAGACAAGCTTTGTACAGAAAGCCAATAGCACAGCAGCAATTAAATATGACTGAGTTATCAGTATGTCATGGTTTCTGTGGCTTCTGTAATACAATTTTAACGAGGGAGTAACATACTGTGAATCACAGCTGAGGCTAAGCTCGCTGCTGCTGAACGCTACTGATTCAGTCGATAGAGGGACTCAGTGTTCATGTGTGGGGGAACATGTGCCTCTACATGTACTCAACATAGATTATTTTTCTTTAGTTTAGGACTTAGCTAAAATGGAAGATTTGTGTTTGTTTGCAGGGTAAAGAAAGCTTAATTTATTTCTATAGGAGATTTAGCATTTTCACAATAGTTTTCCTAGAAAGAAGGTGTCATTTATTGGGAATGTTTCTGAAGATAACCTTGTGATAGATTGTGCTGGTTAAAACCAGTATTGACAGTGTCTAGCTGGTGTTCTTCCAATGATTTATATGGTAACCTGAAACACGTCTATGCAACTTTCTTGGCTTGTAAACCTTCAAAGTGAAGCAACCCATTGTAACAGACAGCTTCAATCTCATTAATAGACTTTCCCTTGTAGATTGTTTCACTTTCTGGAGCCCTAAAGATGAACAATTTACACAAAAAACCTTCTGTTTCTCAACAAAAGATCACACCAATTGTGTAGATAGATAGATAGGTACAGTACTTTATTGATCCCAAATTGGGAAATGATTTAGTTACAGTAGCAGCAGTGTGTTCAGGCATTGGAGGTGGAATAAAACACAAATAAAATATACGATAAAAACTACAGATGAAAAATAACCTCTTGGCTAACTGGCAGAAATGTTGATTAATGTTTAAGTAATGTAAGTTTGTATTATATTTGTTTTTAACTAAAGATGACTTTACACAGGGTGTCCGCGGGGTCTTAAAAAGTATTCAAAGTTGATAAATCAATTTAGCGAAGATTAAGGGTATTAAAAAGTATTAAACGGCATTTTCCAAGGTATTACATTTTGTAGCTTTTTTTCAATAAGTATACAAATTGTCCAAAGAGGTTGTATTCTACAGTGTGCCTGAATGTAATCATTGCGTAGGTGTGTAGTGTGATTCTGTGTAGTTTATTTATGGCATCCCGTTGGATTTGACGTCATCTGAACAGGACATCGTACGCTCACTGCTTGATAGCGCGCGAAGGTCCGTTTACGCCGGTTGCTAAACAACATCGTTATGGGGAAATGCAAGTCTGCATCCAAATGGTTGGA